>NC_064432.1:15077248-15229748 GCF_023375975.1 Astyanax mexicanus | reverse complement strand
CCCACCGGCTCCACGAGCTTCTCCCGCCGGCTCCGCGCGCTAATGCTACCACTGCTACACCCAGTCCTCGAAAACTTCACTGAAACTCACCCTTATAACGCTGTACTTCAGCGGAGTGGCTTTACTGCGCCTTATAACCTGACTGGTAGAATTCATACATAAGGCGCACCTGATTATAAGACGCACTATCGTTTTTTGGGGGAAAATAAAAATACTTTAGCTGGCTAATCTCTCCTAGCTAGTTAAGTAACTACATATTCATATGTCTAAGAAACCTTTGTTTGACTAACTTCTGTCGCAAGTATATACAATTCTAGAAGGAAGCTTGTTTAGCTAAATGTAGTTATGATTTTATGTTCAGTGTAATAATCTCAAAATGCTGAGTAATATAATTATAGTGTTGTTAAACTAGCTTTTTCTTGGTTCTTTGTTACAGTGTGTTGCCAGCCAAAAGGAGAGATGCTCTGGAAGTACCACTGAACCAACATGCCTCAGGTGCCTCTGTCTTCGGGGGCTACCAGTCGTCTTGGGGGATGATCCTTCTGCCTTCTTTAAAACATCCTCTGACTCGTACAGCGGGACTCCAGTAGGACTCCTCTGTGTTGATCAGGAACAGCCTCAGCTCAACCCATCCAAAGTGGGGATCATCTTGGAAGGCAATGTGGTGATGGAGGACCTAGCCAACTTACCACAGGCCTTCTGTCTTCTTTTTGGCTTGATCTATGCTCTGCACCTGGACTACCCTAAGGTCATGAAAAACAGTTTCTGCTTCATTCAACAGGTAATGCTCAAGCTGGGTAGTCGTGAGCTGCCACCCAAAATTCAGACTTTAAAAAATAAGCTTGCTGTGTAAAAAGAGACTCAGTATGATTCTGGTTCCATGTAAACTTCTTGGTTTGTTTTGCTCTTTTGCACTGTTTGCAGCACCCTAAAATTTGTGGGCTTTAGTTTTAGTGGAGTTTTGTCTATGCATCCAGTAAGTACCTTTTCTTGTGTTTATAAATGGAAGCTAAGTGGACATGTCACTGCATGCAAACTTGACGTACAAATAATGTTTTAAAGTCTAAACGTTTTAATTGAATTGTAAGAACTTTTGTTTAGAAAACATATTTTAGAATTTTTTTTTTCGAATTTTACGCACTTTGCTACATGGAAGAATTTCACGTTACTGCTTGAGAACATAAGCAATGTACTATTGTACTGTCAAGTTAGTTGGTTACATTTTAAGAGGTGTTTTTGAGGTAAATATGTCCATTGTGTTCATAAATGTATATTCCAGTTTTTAAATGAACACTTTTGCAAGAACATTACAAGAGATATGCCTGTTGTATTTCATGTTAATATATTGAAATTGAAATAAAACACAAATAATGTAATTGTTGGTCTGTTTTTTTCCATGAATATTTATACAAATATTTAAGTAAAGTTTAATAAAAAAGAAAAGTAAGAAGAAATCAAATTTTTTGTTTACTTGTAACTCAAGATACTAAGTAGAATTGTTGGGCAAATGAATTGGTGTAACAAACACAAAAGAGTTAAATCAACATACCATTTAGTTGTATTAACTTGATGTTTTAAGTTATGTTAACTTAAGTTTTCATTGCCCATTACTTAACTTTTTTAAGGCAACCGGTTTCCTCAAATTTTTTAAGTAAACTCAACTTATCCGGGCTTACAGTGTGAACACACGCCCATTGACATTAATATATTCCAAAAGTCCAACGCTATTTTAAGGATGCGTGTGCAAGGCTTAAAAATAGACTGTTGACGGGGTGTACGATAGCAACGCGCCACGCTACACGCCTTGGTGTACAATAGGGCCCTTAAAGAGAGTAAAGAAGAGTAGTGTACTGTAGGTACCATGTAGTGGCATTATTTGTGTACAAAAATACATCTCCCAACCTTAGTGAACGGAGATATATTTGGCCCTAGTTGCCATAAGAAATGTCACGCCAAAGCATGTCTAGTCAAGGCATGTTCGTACCATGACAGCAAGAGTTAAGAGTTAAAGTTAAGATCCATCATGAAAGCTTCAGGCAGTTAAGAAAGCATGCTCTCGTCAACAACGTTTAGGATTTTAGTGCAAAGTTGTATTTTCTTATTTTTTAGTACAGCACCTTCTCTGGGGGAGAGGGTGGGATGAAGTTGTGCTGAGCTGTATTTTGATGGAATGTGTATTAGGTCTATTTTTGGTAATATATATATATATATACTGCTTTTCCTGCGCTAAGCAACTACACAGACTGCTACCAATTCCTCAGCACTAGGAGGGCCAGAGCAGCACTTTCATAGGACATCTGGAGGGATGCAAGAGAAATGAGACAAGACAGTCCCGTATACACACACACACACACACACACTTTACAGGCTACCTTTTACCAAGAGCTCTCAACTGCAGCATTAGGAACCCACTGCTCCACACAGCTTCTAATTTTCTCTGCTCTAACCCACCTGATTCCATTCACGAAGGACCTGATAATTAGCTGATGAGTCCATTCGGGTGCACCAAAGCAGCAACACTAAACGCTGCAGAGTACTGGGGTTGAGAAAAAACCTTGTCTTAACCAATTTCTGCTGCGTGACAAGGTGGATCCCAGACCTATTGGACTGGTGTAGAATTGCTGTCTAGTTAGAACTGATCAATATGACCTAAGGGGTTGGAAAACAGCAGAGCCTTGACAAGAGGGTTTATTTATTTATCTTTTTTATTGGACCAATATCTATCTGTATTGTTGCTCTTTCCAATAAAACACAAAAAAAAATACACAGAGAAACTCCCTGAACTCTGGAGAAAAAGTATGGAGGAGGATTGCTCAAGGCCAGGACAGCACAGGACACCAGTGGACTGTAAACCACCCACTGAACAAGTCATGCTTTTACATAGCGAGGCACAAAATGATTTTTTTTGGGGGGGGGGGGGGGGGGGGAGGAGGCTGAATACAGAATATTGAATATTGAACATGTTTCTTCACAGGTTTTCATTTATTAAAATGAAAGTTGACTGATTTTTCCAAGCTGGATTACTCACTGAATTGATGACAGACTTAAGTCCCTGTATGGGATCTGTCTTCACTTCATTTTGTGTCTCAAAGGCAAGTAAATCACCACCATTGCTTAAAGAAATCATAAAGTGGTAATGGTGGAATTGGTAATTGTGACCTAAAACAGCCTACATTAATGTAAGTAGTTTTTAGTGTATATATCTCTCAGTCTTTTCACATATTCAGCTGAAAACCAACCAATTTTTCTTTTTTTTTTACATTTTCTCTGAAGTTGTCCCTGAGGTTTGCTAATATTACGTACATCTCTACTTTCACAAGTGTTTGACTAAAGATACAAAAAACTTTTTTTGAAGTCAAGTAACAGGACAAGCTTAAGACTGATGAACAAGTTTATAGTACAAGCATTTATTAAGAGTTATTGATCCCAATCCCATGAACATTAGCCTTTTCTGTGGGGTCATCTGAGAAATAAAGAACTTAATTGCTAGTTTGCATGCTTCAAAGACAATGAGGGATGAATAGCAAGAACAATATGCAGTATATTAAACTAATTAGTACAAGCAGGTTGTATTTCAGGCAGATGGTAATACACGTAGCCCTGAAATGCTTTCAAACCAATCGATCAATCAATAAGTCAAGCATAAATCTCCAAAGGGCCACACAGTTCCTGCCTTCCAAGGGCAGCCTGACAATGCAAGCTCAAGTAAAGTTATTCCTTGGCCCTGAGCTAGATTTGAGCCAATCCAACACTAGTTCTGGACCAATAGTTTTTTGGACTCCACCCATCCCCACAGGTATCAATGGCAAAACAGACAACATTCAATCACGTTTTTTCCCAATATACTGTAATTCTACCTCCATTATTTAAATGCAGCAGCTAGTGTAACCTCTGCTTATATTGTGATGTTTTATATACCCACAGAATTTGTTTTTTTTAAATGTTATTCAGCTCTATTCAAAAAGGTGTGGCTATTGTAAAAGCGCTGGGTTACACCTAGCCGGGTGGGACCAATGACTGTATGGGTGGGACCATAGACTGTGTGAGCTCTGTGGAGGCAGCCCTCAGGGGCGGGGTTATTTAAATGAGTAGGCCGTCTCTCCACAGTCTTTCTCCCTCCTCTGGTCTCTACTGCGCAGACTCGGGTTTCAGGATCGCCAACATGGCAGAAGATGTTGGCTTCATTTTCATTGAATGAATGGGAACGGCGACACGGCGTCCATCTTTTTTTACAGTCTCTGATTGCAACAAAGCCGAAAATGCCTTCTACCAACCAATCAAAGGCATCCTCACGTAGTGTCTTCGTCATATACAGTGTGCCTAGCTGTCATGGCAAGACAAAGAGTTACAAGACATTACAAGACATCTGCTGTTGTTTGTTTCTACAACCATGTCTTTCACAACCATGTCACATATTGTTTGATGAATTACGAATTAAGAATTGGAAAATTACCGTCTCATTGTTCTTAACGATTTCATTTGGGGAGTTCACCCAGCTACCATGCATGTTATATTTTCTGCAATGATGTCAGAAGATCATCCACACAAAAAGCATTGCATCATGCTGTCCACCAAATTACAAATTCATTACTCGATAATAACACCTCCATGCAATATCTGTGGTAATTAGGCGACAATGTTTATTAAAAACAAGGCAAACATTGTCTTTACAAGAAATATTAGTCAGGCAAATCTTGCCATAAAAAAAGGGATTTTGAGGTCTTTAGTCAGCAGCACTGCTTGACAATGACATTGTGGTGTGTTGTGCTTGTACACAAACACAAACGTGCTGCTGTTCATTGCTATATTGGCAATGCGGATGTGCCACGTGCGCTTAGCCAGCATACAACCTGCTTGTTAAAACCTGACGTTTTACATCAGCAATAAACAAAATACACAATAAAATTGGAAACATTGCTGTTTCCAAAAATGACCAACTCACACACCTTCACAGCGTGAACTTGCAGGTCAGTTTCCTTTGCTAAGAAGCACAGAAGCGCTGCACCATTAAAATATCAATCCGAACCAGTCCGTACCAGTCAGAGCTCACGTGGCTCTTAAAGGGTACGGCATATGACATACTGATTGGTATGTGCCTTTTGGTGCATTTTAAGCTGCGCAAGGTGTACTTTAAGCATTGTTACTAGGGGTGTCACGGTTTTGAAATTTTATCGAAATTATGTCATGGGATCGACGATCCCTCCCTAAAGCTACGCAACCACACGCGCTACGCAAATGGCGCAGCACACGGTAGCCGACACCGCAGGACATTTGTGTTTATATTTATATATAAAGTCTTAAAGTCTTATTTTTAATGTTTAACTGTTATAGTAGGATAGAGTTCAGTCTGTTAACACTCTAATTGTTCTATTATTTTTTACATGACTGTTCCTGTATTTTTATTATTTATTTTGTTATGTTGCACATTGCTGTTTTAATAGTGCACACTGCTGCTACCAAAAAAAAGCCACTGGATGGCATTACAAATATATCTTAATTAAATTATTAAAATTCAACCATTAGTGCCTAATGTGGTGTATTACAGATCACTTGTATCATTTTGCATCACTTATATCAAGCCCACCTTTTGAAATAAGATATTGGAAATGTGATGAATCAAACCAATGACTGACCATAGACTAATCTAAACCTGGCATAGGCCTCTCTGCTGTAAAAAAAAAAAAAACGAAAACCGAGAGTCGAATCGAATCGTGACCCTAAAATCGGAAATAAAATCGAATCGAGGATTTAGAGAATCGTGACACCCCTAATTGTTACGATAGCAAAGACACAATGACACACTACAGATCGCTAAAAAAGAGACCCATATTATGCAATAATGCCATAGTGCCAGAGTGCCAGTGCTGCTGCTGCTGCAACTCATTTGAAAGCATTAACCATCTTTTCCCATCGACTCTCTTTATCTGTGGCAGCGATTGTGCATTTCTCACTCTAGAGCTTGTGAAAGCTGGTTAGTCTTAAGTGAGAAAGGCCCGGCCGCTGTCATCAACCACACGCCGTCTCCGGGCCCCTAATCTAAATGTGCGCTTTGTGTCATTGGTGTCTGCAGCGGTGCGATTCCAGTTTAAATATGGATGCTCCGGTTTCTTGAGCAGACCATTACTGATGAATATCATTTAACATGTTGGAAAGCAATAGGTCTGGCTCTTTACAGTTAACCTTGAGGGAGGCCGGTTGTCAAAACCCCTCTGGGAGTTAATAAAAGAGTGAAACATAGGCATCGTTTGGTACTGAAGTAGAGCAGTGAAGCATTGCTTTACAGAATTATAGGCTCTTAAATAAGGTGCCGTGGCAGGGGGGGTGGGGGCGACACACTTCTAGACCCCTACATCTTTAATTTAAACTGTGAAATCCATAAAGACGCTGAGACTCATATTTCAGCTGTTTTATTGTACAGTGTTGGTTTTATGTTTGTAGAATCACATAAACAGATAAACAGATCTGCGCTGTATGGGTTAGGGCTGTTATGAGGGCAATATTAACAGCCGCTGTTTTTCAGTACTTCACACCTGATGTGGAAAGGCAGTAGATATAATGATACTGTATTATATATAGCTTAGAAAATACATCACAGTCATATCAAGCAGAACATTAGGACCACCTTACTAGTTTTACATGTATTTTTTTATTTTTTTTAGCTCCACTGTGTATAGAACATATAGGTCACATGGTTCTATAGGACAATTTGTAGTTCTATAATTGCAGACTGTAGTCATATGTCTCAGTGGATCAGACACAGCAGTGCTGCTGGACTTTTTAAACACACGACGACACCACCAACCACCATGTGTGAAGTCACTGTAGTGCTGAAAATGACAAATAACAGCTGCACTCTAGTGGTTTTCTCTCCAATGGGGTTCTGATCATTAAATTACAGGGTAAAAGGAGGATAATAAAGTATGGACGGAAACAGATACAGGCTACAGTATGTAATTATATGCTGCTATATAGTCGGACAAGCTAAAAAAACAAGGACATGGTCGTAATTTTATGCTTGACAGCTCCCTAGCTTACAGTATTTGTTTAGTAGGTTCCCTGAATGCTACAAATTAACTAATTAACATCCTTAGAACAATAAATCTGTCAGGTTTTCTGGATGGATGTTCTTTAACGTTTTTTAAAATGTTCTGGTAATGTTGCTGTGTAACATCACCACATGCTACTTTTATTGTTCTCATAACATTAGTATTCATTAGGGGTGTCACGATTCTCTAAATCCTCGATTCAATTTTATTTCCGATTTTAGGGTCACGATACAATTCGATTCTCGATTTTCTTTTTTTCTTTTTTTTTTTTACAGCAGAGAGGCCTATGCCAGGTTTAGATTAGTCTATGGTCAGTCATTGGTTTGATTAATCAAATTTACAATATCTTATTTCAAAAGGTGGGCTTAATATAAGTGATGCAAAGTGATACAAGTGATCTGTAATACACCACATTAGGCACTAATGGTCAAATTTAAATTTTAATTTAATTAAGATATATATGTAATTTTAGTGCCAGCAGTGTGCACTATTAAAACAGCAATGTGCAACATAACAAAATAAATAATAATAAAAAATACAGGAACAGTCATGTACAAAATAATAGAACAATTAGAGCCTTAACAACCTGAACTCTATCCTACTATAACAGTTAAACATGAAAAATTAGACTTTAAGACTTTTTCAGTCCCTGAGAATGACAAGTTTTTTTTCTTTAATAAAGATATATTATTAACTTTATCTGAGAGAAAGATGCTCCTTAAGGTACCAAAACTATTAACATATTTGAGGCTAGACAAAACAACTGTTATTTTTATATTTTCAAGTTTTTCTTTAAGAAGATGAGAATGTCCACATTCTCTGGAGAATGGGCTGCTCTTTCAGCAGTCACAATGTCCGCGGCGTCGGCTACAGTGTGCTGCGCCATTTACGTAGCGTGCTGCGACACTTGCGTAGCGCGCGTGTGCTTGCGTAGATAAGAGGGAGGGATCTTCGATCATCTTTTTGACTTCGAGGCTCGAGACCATGACATAATTTCAATCGATTTCGATAAAATATCGTCATTGTCTGCTGTGGGTTGTAATACCTCCTATATTATATTTTAATTATTGTCCAGCCCTAAATAAGCCAGAGGTGCTTTCCAATGTCCTATCTCTCACTGCACATCTGTTGAAAAGTGCATGCAGCTTCATGTTTGTATAAAGGGGTTAACAGGGCGTTCTGAATGAAGGAATTCAATCAACTGCAGTTCCCTTAAGAGACATTCCGTGTTCACTGTGAAAGGAATATGAGGATACTGCCTATGGATGCTGTGGAATGGAAAGCAGCTCAGATGCATCCTTCGATTTCTCAGAAACGAAGGTTACGCTTCTCGCCCGCATTCAAAGGATGCTACAAAACGGCACAGCCTTCAGTGACGAAACAGCTGAGAAACGTGGAGCCCACCACGGCTGCATCCTTGGCTTTGAGGCACGGCAATAAAGCACAGCTTTGGTTTAGTTTATGCACGACACTCTCAGAAAATAATGCTCCAGACAGTCACTAGGGTGATACCCTAAAGGGTACAGCTTCTATCTTGAGTACTTTTACACTTTATACAACCCTATATCAAAAAAAAAAAAAAAAGAAAACAGCATGGGAATCTTGCTTTGACTTTCATTTGATTGCAGACAGTTTGAACCCAAGATATTTCATGTTTTCATGTTTTATCTGCTTTTAATTTGTTAATATACATCCTTTCATGCATTTTAGGCCTCCAGCACATTCTAACAAAGGTGGGGCAGTGCAAATTAGGGCTAACAGTGCAGTAAAAAAAGTTAGTGAAACAATACAATAGGGAGAATTTTTCAGAAATGCCACCTTAACATTTACTGTGCAAAACAGAAGCCTTATGTTAACCATGTCCAGAAGCACCACTGACTTTTCTGGGCTTGGAAGCATCTGGGATGGACAATCGCGCAGTGAAAACATGAAATTTGTTAGACAAATTTTGAAGAAAAATGTACTGTTAACATCAGCAACAAGTCCAAATGCCAGCATATGTTATGGTATAGGGTTGTGTCAGTACATTTCTGTGATGCAGCATTAATGCAGAAAAAAGTACTATGACCTTAGGCCTTAACATATGCTTACTCCAAGATATTTTACTCTTGGTGCATTTTTCAAAAAGACAGAAGAAGGTATGGCTGCAGAGGAAAAGGGTATGAGTACTGGTCCTGACCTGTCCCTAATATGAATGTGTGGAGAATTTTGAAATGATAATGTGACAATGATGACTCTTACCCTGCGTTCACACTGGAACGCGATAAGTCCCTTGTGTCGGCCAGCGTTTGTCGCTTGTGGGCGTGTCAAGCTCAACGCCCGCGTTTATCATGGTCCAGCCTCCGACAAGAAAAAAGGCACAATAAAGGAATCGCTTGGCCACTTTATTCTACAGCTATAACTCCCAAAACTTGCTTGACTCTTGGGCGTTTCTGTGATTTAACTGCGCTGGAAATGCAGCCGCTCCCGCAGACTGATGTGGGTCCACCCCATTCAACAGAATGAACAGGGAAAGAAACTAGAAATTCAGAGAGCAGGAGCTTGAGGACGTCGGACCGCCTTGTTTGTGATTGGTCCAAAGAAAAGCTAGAAGCCAATCAGGTTAGAATGTCGCTTCACCGCGTCATAATTCATTTGCATAAAGTTGGGAAAAATTCAGCTCTGTGTCGCTTGTCGCTCTGTCTCTTTGCCGGTTGTCGCCTCTCGTGTGTCGCGGCGACAAATCACGCCCTGCCATAGGAAATGAATGGTCGCCTGTCGCTTTGTCGCTTTCCAGTGTGAACGCAGGGTTACTGTTGCACACTTTTTGCACAGATTTTTGCTAAAAAAAAGGATATCACTGAACAGCACCTAAATCTTCATTGTTTAATATCTTAATGTCAATGTCAAAGCGTGTCTAAAGGCCTGGAATGCAGGAATGAACGTATATTAACAAATAAAAATGAAGCTGAGCGGACAAAACATGAAATGCAGTGAAATAAGTCTACGTAAATGTAAAAAAAAAAAAAAAGTAACCTTGGAAAAAATTGTGAAGTTACAGTTTTCAAGTAGAAAAAAGTAATCCAAACTGACTGGAACTATCTTCTGAAAAAAAAAAAAAAAAAAACTGGCTACACTGACCCACGGTTCAGAAATAACCCTGCCTAGCCAGCATGCTTCAAATCCGTGTACGCTCTGTTCTGATGGTAAATTGGGCGTATTTCACAGCTAACAAGAGAACAGATCAAGATTACAGCGGAACTTGTGGCGCAGCAGGGGAGATGTATTCTTAGCCTACACTGCAGAAGCTGAGCTTATGAGCAGTATCTTTTTATTGGCTTGTGCTCTGGGGTCCGGGGCTCGAATTTAGGACTTATTGGCCCCCACCTGATACTGACCAAGGTTTTTATTGACCCCTTGCGATATTTACAAACAAAGACATGTACACAACTGTGGACAAGACTGCTCTTTCCCACCACAGGCCTGCGTTACCTCATGTGTCTGCAGTGTGTCGTGTCATGTCCTGTCGCTTATTGATTACAGATGCTGGAGTAGCGCCAAAACGAACCAATTGCAACAGGGTCTGAACTTATTGGACACTTTATCAGACGCTGACTGTCTTGCTGGGGTACGGGGTACAGTAGCCAAACTGTTGAAGAACATATTGTGTTAGCTGCTTTCTAACTTGGAGAACTTCAAATCCAGATATTGAATCTGGTTGGGGAGAGGTACTGGTATGCCTAGACAGCCAACCAATTACCTTAACAGTTTTAGTTACTGTATATATTTATTACTATACACAAACTAGCCAGTTCTGAAAGCCATGAACCTTTGGCTTACAAACCGAACAGCGATGAATGGTGACAGTGATTGACCAATTAAATAGAACAGCATATTGGTATGCTACAATATGTGATTGTATATTTTATTGTAAATTTAATGTAATGCTTTATGTTTAATCCACAGTACAGCACCATTAGCGCAGCAGACAGCCTTGAAAGCCGAGTCCCAGCGCTATGTGGGTTGGTGTACACTAAGCCTGCCAAGCCAAGGCCTCAGTAGGTGGGCAAAGTAGGTCAAGGTCATGAGTTACAACCACACAAGCCCTATTAACGGGCGGTTATCCATCTCTGTCAATAGAGGGCTAATAAACTCAACATCACTAAAGACAGCAGTGATGTGCAATTGAATAATGGCAGCTTTAGGGCCCAAGGCATGGAGATAGGCCTTGTAGATTTGACGTCGCTCTGTCCAAAGTCCAAAGCTTTATTTGTCCAAATTGAATCTGTTCTCCTACTGATAAATGGGGACTGGAGTCCTGCCCGCTGCTCTCTGTCTGCCCACTTCTGTCTGGCGCTGTGACGGCCACTGAGGCTGCGGCTGTAATTCCGGAATGTTCTCTGTACCCTGATCTTATCCGGACAAGTTCCGCGAAGTCTGAGCCCGTCCTCTTGGTGCAGCTTAGCATCAAAGAGCTCTTTTCAATTTTCTTACACTCCTAAAAATAGAGATTCCAGGAAGGGTTCTTTAAGAGCGATTCCATAGAGAAATGACTTTTGGTTGTGGATGGATTTTGTAAATAAGATTTTATGGGTAAAAAGATTCGTTTTGAGGACTTCTGCATCAAATAAAGGATTCTATGTCTTGTACCTATTGTACTACTGTACTGTATGAAAAAAAATAACTTTGTAATGAATTTGTTTTTAATGTTTGTCTAAAGAACCATATATAAAATGTTTTTTTCCATGGAGAAGAGAATTTAAAGCAATGATTCCGCAACCTGAATGGTCATGGTTCCATATAGAACAAGTATTATGCAGTTTAAAGACCCTCTACACAGTGGTAAGGAAGAAACAATAGGAAAATAAACAATACGACCTTAAATCAGTGCTGCACCACCCTTAGTCTCCATACAATGACTTGCCAAGCTAGTATTGTGTTCCATGGCTTTTGTCACACCACATCCAATGGAAGCTAAAAAAAAAAACAATGCACTGTCCTTCTATCTAGATGCCATTGCTTACTACGATCACTACCAATCACTGCACTCAACTGTCCAATCAACTGTGGGTGGTAATGTCTTCTTTGATGTATTCCCAGTACACACGTACTCAACACCTCACTTATACATAACGTATACAGGTGTGAGCATTCCCAAAGCCATTCACTGAGGTAACACTTCATGATTAGTTTTCATACTGCAGTTCCATGACTTTTTGGCACTTTATGAAGCATGAGACCAATTTGTAAAACAGTGAAACCAGTGTGGGCCACGTTCGCCACTATCAGAAATTAGCCAGACGAGCTTATCTTCTAAACACAGCTCAGCATGACACAGCTCATCTACTTCTGATGTATGTGTGTGTGATGCGTGTGTTGGCAATGAAACTCTGAGCAAAATAAAAATGGGTTTGTGTGGAGTGTGTTGAGGTAGCGCAGTGTGTTAGCATCACCCGGTTTAATTAGGCTCCAAGAGAGGCACAGTATTGCCTAAAACTAGTATTATGCCATGTTTTCATAGAATTGCATGTTCCAACCACACTGGAAATATTTCTACACCAGAGCAAATAACCAAGGACGGGCTAGAAGCATCCCATTATTAGCGTGGAACTTTTATTGTCTGACCACATTTCTAGCTTGTTTTATTAAAACCTTGCTAACAGTTCAGGATTATGGAACATAGCTATGAGTAAAAATGGCTTAAAATGAATGTACACTACCATCTACAATTTGCTAGTTTACATCATACAAAGACTCAAAAACTTGTAATAGACACATAATCAAGGTAGAGGTGGTATTTATAGAGTGTTAGACTGAGAGGTGGGCCTTGAGTCATGTTCCTTCTCACACTTTCTTGGTATTTCATAAAAGCACCACTAAAAAATACCATAAAAGGAATATAACAGGAAAAAAATAACTGTATGGGTGTACAGTACAGTATAGTACATTACATTGTATCTTCTGAAATATCTTCATACACAAACATCTTACACATAGAATAGTGTAACATTCTGTGCGAGATTACACATTGTGGACATTATACTCAAGGGCAGGTAGATGTAAAGGGATGTAACTCCGCCCTCCACTGCCATTTTCTGACAGTCAAATGGATTGAAAATGGCAATTTTGGGTCCCAAGCACACATCTCTAACCTTTAGACCATGCCCCCAAGCTCAACGGCAGCTTGCTCAATTGAAGTACCAACAAGAACCAACAACATTTAAAGCTATAACCCAGCAAATAATACATACAAATCATAAGCAGACGATAGAATATGAATATGACTACCCACTGAAGCATAAAAACATCAAGGGCTAAGGGCTTTGTTTAAGAATAGCTAGCAATTCAAATATGGGTGTCAAACCAACAAGCCTGTGATCAACAACCCAGTGTCTAACATATAAAAGCAGAATATGGATCTACTTAAGAGTAAAAACATTAAAAATAAAGGCCTTGCTTAAGAATGGCTAGGCAAACATGGGTATCAACCCACAACATTGGGCTAAACAATGGATTCATACAACGAAAACGTAGAATAGGAACCCAATGATGAGTAAAAATGTTAAGGGCTAAGGGTCTTGTTCAAGAATAGCTTAGCGAACATGGGTAGGGAACCCACTACAACATATGAATAATATAGTAGGCTATATATGAAATATAAAATAACATCTAGAAGCAGATGGTAACTAATACTAGATAATTCAGGATATGGACATATATCCCATAACTTTCACATGTAAGGTAAGAGATTTAAGGTCTTGCGACGCCAGCGATGCAGTGTGGCGCTTGCTTTAATCCATTTGGGGTTTCGCATCCTCCACAAAGGCTCAGAAGCAAGCTCACCTCAGCTTCCCTGCCTCTATTCCCTCTCCTCGCCTCCTCATTCCATCTCTCTTAATCGCTATCGTCATCTCTCCCTCCGTCACTCCCTGCTTGCAGCCTGCTCTGTCACTCTCAAGAGCAAGCTGGTGTGATTTATTTATCTGGCACTGACTCTCCCCCGAGTAAGCTGTTATTCGCTTCCTCCATCGGTAAATGCAATCTCACTGCCGGCTAGCCGCAGCCATTTGTCATTATTTAAGCCCACATTTGCCTCCAGAGCGTCTGCCATACGGGTCATTCTCCCAGTCCCCCGACGAAAGCGGCCTTTGGGTGCCACCAGAACTCATTAGTCATGTTTTTGACCCATACATTGAACGAATCGTGTAAAACTGCGAGGGGAAAAAGAAGAACAACAAGAAAAGAGATTAAATGAAAAACCCCAGTATGGCTGTAATGGAACCACACCATGGTTGGATCCATTTTGCTGCACTGCTTAAACTGAGGTGCGTTCTCAGAAGTAGCAGTGTAAGAATGGCTTTATATTTATGTAATAAGTATAGGCCTGCTGCCTGCAACACAGGCATGTGAACAGACCAACCCTGGGGGATGCTTGAGCCCTTGCCCTTCTGCTTTCAGACTTGTATTGGTTGTATAAATATTGCGTCTTTATCTGGCTATTTTCCAAGATACAGCAAGACGAAGCCTCTTTCCAGGAATAGAGTGTGGAGGTCGGCTGCTTTGCTCCTGAGTGTGGTATAGGACGACTTACAGTTTCTCAGATATGGATTCCAGCATAACCATAATCAGGGCTGGGAATCACATAAATAAACCACTAATTAAAGAAAAAGAGAGCTTGCAGGGTGTCTTAAATATATATAAATCTGTGTTCAACTATGAGTAAAAAGGTATATTTAGAACTGTGCTTTAATGTAGAGTAATTTCCCAGCTTTTAAGTGGCCCTACGATCTAAGTGCTGCTCAGCAAGTGTGAGGAGATCATAAGCTCAAACCTCGGCATTGGTATAATATTCCAGTATTTATATTCCAGTATTATTATTTTTTTTTTTACTTTTTTATTTTCAAATTTTTCCCATTTTCTCCCCAATTTACACAGCCAATTATCCAACCCACTCATTAGGACTCCCTCTATCACTAGTAATGCCCTAACACACCAGGAGGGTGAAGACTAACACATGCTTCCCCCGATACATGTGAAGTCAGCCACCGCTTCTTTTCCAGCTGCTGCTGATGCAGCATTGCCGAGCAGCATCACAGTGTATTCGGAGGAAAGCGCAACGACTCGGTTCTGATACATCAGCTCACAGACGCCCTGTGCTGCAGATATCATCCTAGTAGTGATGTGGGGAGAGAGCGCCATCTACCCACCTGGAGGGAGCAGGGCCAATTTTAAGACTGTTATAGAGCAGGGGAAATTGTAACACATAATATGTTTAAACATTTTTAACAAAAATATATAAATAAATAGGCACATTTGGCTGATGTCTGGATTCCAAATCCCACATAGTTTTTCACAGGTCTTCATTATATTATATATATTTTTTTTCACCACTGTATTTTATTTAATTTTATAAATATAACATTATATATAGACTTAAACCTGACATTTGATGGCCGTTTACAAGCTGACTCGTACCACTTTAAAATAAGACTACCTTTATAAAGGGTTTATAAATGGTTCACAATTAGTCTATTAATGGTTACTAATTAGGTTGTAAATGCCTTATAAATCATTAATAATCAGTTATAACACATACATAGAAAAGGCAACAATGACCTGTTGTTTGCCAAATAATGAACCCACAGCCATATCTATATTGTTGACCTTTCTACGTATGTGTTATAACTGATTATTAATGATTTTTAAGGCCTGTCAACCTAACTAGTAACCAGTAATAAACTAATTGTAAACCATTTATAAACCCTTTATAAAGGCAGTCTTATTTTAAAGTGCTACCGCTGGCTCTTCCTCAGACTTGACTTTAAATGAATTAGTAATTGTTCAGTATAAATTCTTCTTAAATTAGTCTTTTCCTGTATTTGGCCAAACACCAAATATGGCAGAACATTTTTGGCTGCTTAATAAAGTAAAATTTGCTAATGAGCTCAGCAAAATTGTCAGTTGATAATATAATTATCATAACAGGCCTGTTTTTGATGTATGATTTTAAGCGATATCTACAGTTGATAAAAAGGTTCACACTTGCCACAGCAAAATATCAACAGTGTCGGAGTGAAGCCTTAAGCACACCGAGGCGCAGAACCCATTCACAGCATCCCGTTGTGAGGCATAAAACTCATTCACAGTCCCTTAAGTCCTTCACAGTTACAGCTGGAATTGAGACCTTTCTACCTAGCCCACAACCTGGTCGGGACAGGGGAGGGCTACGGCCTGCGGCGATATGTCCACTGCTAATTACAGTAAAAATCTGCCGTTGCCTAGCAACAACCCTTCCTCTCACTAGTCTGGTCCAGTCCCTGCCTGCCAGCGGTATCTGCGAACATCTTTCCACTGGGACTGTTTTAGGGCAAAAAAAGTCATGCTAATACATGCTAACAAGCATGAAAAACCTAAGAAATCATGTTAGTGTTTTCTAGGGGTGTCACGATTCTCTAAATCCTCGATTCGATTTTATTTCCGATTTTAGCATCACGATTCGATTCGATTCTCGATTTTCTTTTTTTTACAGCAGAGAGGCCTATGCCAGTTTTAGATTATGGTCAGTCTATGGTCAGTCATTGGTTTGATTCATCAAATTTACAATTTCTTATTTCAAAAGGTGGGCTTAATAGAAGTGATGCAAAGTGATACAAGTGATCTGTAATACACCACATTAAGCACCAATGGTCAAATTTAATATAAATAATAAAATAAAATAATAAATAATAAAATCATTTGATTAAGATATATTTGTAATGCCATCTAGTGGCTTTTTTTGGTAGCAGCAGTGTGCGTTATTAAAACAGCAATGTGCAACATAACAAAATAAATAATAATAAAATACAGGAACAGTCATGTAAAAAATAATAGAACAATTAGAGCCTTAACAAACTTTTTCGGTCCCTGAGAATGACAAGTTTTTTTTTCTTTAATAAAGATATATTATTAACTTTGTCTGAGAGAAAGATGCTCCTTAAGGTAGCAAAACTATTAACATATTTGAGGCTAGACAAAACAACTGTTATTTTTATATTTTCAAGTTTTTCTTTAAGAAGATGAGAATGTCCACATCTCTCTGGAGAAAAGGCTGCTCATTCAGCTACAGTGTGCTGCGCCATTAGCGTAGCGTGCTGCGCCATTTGCGGGAGGGATCGTCGATCCTCTTTTTGACTTCGATGCTCGAGACCATGACATAATTTCGATCGATTTCGATGAAATATCGAAATCGGGACACCCCTAGTGTTTTCCTAGTTAGAATGCCTACTAGACCTGGGAGTCAATGGAGTAATTTGGAGTAATAGTAGCCCTTTAGAACCAAAGATCTTCATCCCTAATCTACAGGTAAGATCCAGGGTTATGACAGCTGTGCTTGGACTTCTATTTAGTTGTTACTTTGGGTTCCCTGGTTGTGTTGTTAAGATGACCACAGAGGGAACTGACTTGCCTATAAGTACTTTGGTTATGTGGACAGTTGGATAAACTCACTGGCATTAGGTGCAGATTTAGGGCACAGTGTCTACGCATGTTTCAACAAAAAAACTTCACCGATTTCAGACTTTTCAGCAGCAGGTCTTGATGGAAAGCTCTAGGAAGATGTCAAAGTCTATCATTGTGTTCCTGGTGAAGAATACAGTATAAGAGGCAGACTCCAGAACAGAACAGATAGAGTCCCAGGCGATGGAGGGAGCAGGGGAACACATTATCATCAGCATTGTTTGCCCTATTTGTGAACGAGTTGGAATGGCAGGTTCTACACGAGTTCGTTTTCCATGCGGATGACGTTCCACTGGCTGAGACTCGGTGACTCACAAAGTACAAAGTGTGCTGAATAGTGCTGATTCTCCTGAGAGCTGCAGTACTAGAGGCTTGTGATTTATGAAAATGAATTTCAGTCAGAAGTGTAAAAGAGGAATGATGACTGAGAAATTGAGTGAAGAATTACCTCTTTTTTTCCATGATACACCAGCTTTAATGCAAATAGGAGAAAACTGTCTCCATCAGATAAGCTGCCCTTAAAGCTTTCATCTTGCCGAGAGAGAGGAGAAAATCGACCATCACTCTCACTTCAGATCTGGAAACATCCACACATGTTTCTGTCCGATATCCACACCGAGAAGACGACTCGACGCTGTGGATCTGGACGAATGGGAAGCGAGATGATCAAGAAGCTGGCAAAAGGGAAAAGACCTGACCACCCCAGAGCCCAGACTTCAACATCACTAAAATTGTTTGAAAATGCCGGCATGGTGGGAAGCCGAATTCTAAGAGTGAACTTTGGACTTTAGAGGTGTAGAAAAAGCTGCAGAAGAACTAAATAAAGAAAAGAAAAGAAAAGAAAAGAAAAGAAAAGAATGTCCTGAAAGGTGGAGGATGACTTTCAGCCATGCTACAAATTCCAAAAAAGTTGGGACTGGGCAATTAAAAGGTCTAGCAATGAGGTGCAAAATACTATTTAAACAGGTGATATCAATGGCTGATCATGATTTGGTACAATATCAGTATTAATCAATGGCTTGAGACAAGAGTCTTTGAGGAGCAAAGCTGAGCAGAGGATCATCAGTTTGTCATCAAATTTCTGAGAGTACTTTTAATGTTTAAATGTTTAAAAACAATGTTACTCAAAGAAATTCCCTCTTTGGAAATACTGTTCTCTCTATTCTTTATTATATCATTAAACGATGCAAGGAATCGAGAGGAATTACAGGAATTGTCTGCCTTCAACATCTTTTCCAGGTACATAAAGGTAATTTATCTACAAGACCACGCAAAAACCACATGCTTTACCAGAGGTGGAAAGTAATGAATTACATTTATTTTTAAGTTTTATATTTAAGTTACTGTAATTGAGTAGATTTCATGAGTAATTTGTAATTTACTTCGCGACATTGAAAACTCCCAATTACTGAGTTCTCGCGTGTGGAATAATGAGGCAATATCTTCCTCATGCAATACAAAATGTGCCCCGCCGGACAGAGCTGTCAGCTTTCAAAACTTCCACATCAAACCTGGGAAAGCATGTGGTGTAAGTACTTTTATCATTAAACAATCTGCTTGAATGTTAAAAAAACATGTAAATATCAGTTAAAGCATAGAAATGGCAAGTTAAAAAATAATAATGAACTGTAAAACTATAAAATGCCATAACTTTTTAATAGTAAAGAAAAAAAATGGATCATAGAAACCTATGCCACGTGTTTTATGGGGTGGTCTGAACAAATACTGCCTGAAAGATCCAAATTATTATATAATAGTTCATTAAAAACAATTTAAATTTATGATTTGTTTTTACTTTTTTACATCAAATAATTCAAAGTAGCTATGTAACTTTTACTCAAAGTACATTTTAAATTGAGTACTTTTTACTTTTACTCGAGTAGAATTTTAGCAAAGTAAAGGTACTTTTACTTAATTACAATTTTTCAGTACTTTTGCCACCTCTGTGCTTTACACAGGCATTACAAAAGACATGATATGAAGAGGAGAGGTTTCTTGATTTTATTATTAGTTGTATCAGGTGCTTTGGGAACAGGGTAAATTCTAAAACGTTCAGGGTAGAGAGTTCCTCAGAATATATCCCCAATCATATCCCCAATTACAATGTTTTTCTTAGTTTTTAGATTATTTTTTGCCATACTGCCTACGCTAAGTAAAAAGTAGAACTGATTATTTCTCAGTTCTACTGGTTTTATACTCACTGTGTACCGCAGTTGTCTAGTTAATGCAGGCAACGAGCAGGATGTGAAACAAAAACCCACCCTTTTTGTGTCTATTTTCTGGTTGGAAAGCCATTCTAAATAACTGCATCTGACAATCTGTCATCATCCACGCCTGGCTTTCTCAACGTTCTCTCGGAGCACAACTTAAACACTGCCATGAGATTAACAATTAGTCAGAACTGGAGACTGGTGGGCCGCAATTTTCATCACTTCAGGCTGAATCACGCTCCGTTGTTTTTGTTCTTATATTTAACCCAAAATTATGTAAGTATCTGAGCTGCGCAAAACTAATTGACACTATCAAAAAACTGCAGGCTTTTTTCTTCAGTCAGACAAACTAAGTTGGACTGGTTTTCTGTATGCCTCTCTTTCTCTCTCTTTCTCTCTCTTTCTCTCTCTCTCTCTCTCTCTCTCTCTCTTTTTCTTCGGCGGCAGTATCTCAAAGAGACCACTCGTTCTTTAACGTTTCCCCATTTCATTCCGCCTCACTCTCCGCGCCGCTCTGGCTGTCTCTTTGGCTGCTAATTATGTTGTCGTTGTTCTCGCACTTGACAGCCGAGTCCCACCCAACACATTTTCTCCGTCTCCCCCGCCTCCCCTGCCTCCACCCTAACGACGCAGGGGTGTGCCGATGCTGTCCCAGGTTGATGTCCCTCGCTAGACGCTAGCCTGCCTTCCCTTGGCCTCTCCGTCGTAATTACTGCCGCGTGTTTGCGCCGCCGGGATGTGCCTCGGCTAATTACGCTGAAATAATCACCTGTTTGTCAGGACCTCTAGTGTGTTAAAGCAGAGGGCCTCTGCTGTTTTGCCGTCATCCTGGAATACACTCCATACCTTGCTTACCTTGCCGTCTCACAGCATTCCCTGTTTTCTTCGTTTGCTTTTTTTCGTGACCACCAAGTTGTTTGGCAGAGTCAAGCCAAGAAGGTTTAAAAAAAAAAATACACTACTTTTAAGGGTCTAAAATTGAAATCAATTGTCACATTCAAAAGTAATCCAGACCAACCAGGACAGAGCTGTAAAATAAGCAAATACAAAAACCCCAAATCTGTTACGCAACAATCTTGACACTCCAAAATCTGAATCTAAAAAAAATCGAACAAGCCGTCCATTGTACGGTTCTGTACGGATGCACCAGCTAATCCTTAGAAACTGCTTTAAAGACCTGCACAACAGACAACAGACTCAGAAGATCCTTTATTCCGAGAGCCATCAGAATCTTTAACTCCTCCCATCGGGGACGGGATGCTGCTGCCGACTGAGTTTAACCCAGTCAGAACACATGGACATTATTCAACCACTTTATTATTTACACTAACACTTCCCCAACCTCACTTACATTCAAGTACACTTTACTCATGATTGGGTATTCACATATTCACATTCTCTTTTTAGAACTATATTTGTTACAGATGCATATTTATATTATATTTCTGTGTCACATCAGTCACTTTCATAATCTATGTCATTGCACACTGCACTTTGCTCTGTTAATTATTTAATTATTTAATGACCATTAGCAACATCTATATATCTATCTGTCTGTCTGTCTGTCTGTCTATCTATCTATTCCTTAGCCCTATTAGGATGTAAAGAGTAATTGACAGAAAAGTCTAAAAAAAAAGCCAAATCAAAAAAAAAAGAAGCTTGAACTAAGCAAAACAGTACAAGCAGTATTAATAAAAGGCTGAATCTTTGAGAAGTAACAATTTTCAGTATGCCAGCGAATATATAAAAAATATATATATTTATATGTTCATGGTTCATTCAAGAAAGATTAAAAAAAAAAATCTCTCTTTTGAAATATTGCTCCCTCTACAGAGCATAATATACTTAAATAATTCAAGGAATCGAGGAATTTGCAATTCCCTTTAAGACCACAACACTTCCAGGGATATGAAGGCCTTTTTTTCAACAAGACAATGCAAAATAACATGCTGCCTGCATTACAATAGCATGGCTACCTCCATTCAATTCAATTTTATTTTTAAAATAAATTTGAATGCCTCGGCTACCGCGAAGCTTTTTAACTGTACTGCGGAGCTTTTTAACTGTCTCGCTGAGCTCAGCTACTGTCGCACGGAGCTTTTTAACTGTCTCGCGGAGCTCAGCTACTGTCGTGTGGAGCTTTTTAACTGTCTCACAGAGTTCATCTACTGTCCTGCGGAGCTCTTTAACAGTTAAAGCTGAGCTCCGCGGTACAGTTAAAGAGCTCTGCGGTACAGTTAAAGAGCTCCGCAGGACAGTAGGTGAGCTCCGCGCGACAGTAGCTGAGCTCCGCGGTACAGTTAAACAGCTCCACGTGACAGTTAAACAGCTCTGCGCAACAGTAGATGAGCTCCACGGTACAGTTAAACAGCTCCGCGTGACACTAGCTGAGCTCCGCAGTACAGTAAAAATGCTCCGTGCGACAGTAAATGAGCTCCGCTGTACAGTTTTAAAAGCTCCGCTATGCAGTTACTTTTTAACAATCAAATAAATAAAAAAAAGCTCAACACTTCAGAAAGGAAAAATAAATCTGTCACAGAACGAGCCCCACCCATCTCAAACATTTATCCCGAGATTTCTTATCCTGTGCAATCAGTCATCAGTTTCACAGTCCTGTAGTAAAACACATTACCCCGCCTCCCCAGTTAAAATGAATCCTGTGTCAGTCCACCCTATATGTTTGACTGTAGTGATTAGACTCTTAATAATACCAAACAGTTCCAAACAGTCCCAAAAGTCCCACTACTCAATGTGTTGTGTGGTAGTACCTGATTTGGTATAGTATAATTATGACTAAAAACACATCATGGTTATGACCACCTGCTAAGCAGTGATGTAAATAGTAGTGTGTTCAGTGCTGTCTTCTGGTTCCAGTGTTCTCAGTGCTGCACAGTAAATGGAGACAGATCGCCTCTACAAGCTAAACCTCATATCATCCCAGCTCTTTTGTTGCCCATAAATGTGGGTGTAATGGGTGAATGACTTTCATTGTAAAAGCAGTGGAGCCATTTTCTCTCCTTATAGCACCTTGTGGGAATGTGTGCTTTTTTTTTTCTTTTGTGGAGGATGCTCAGGGTCTTCAAGAAAAGGAAAACAAGAGTTTTATAGCTCACCAACTCAGAGCACATCAGTATACACACGGAATACAGACATATATTTATCAAGTAAATATCTCAACCGGACACTGCTCAATATTAGTTATGGGTATGATGCCATCACCATAAGATTATCTTATCTTATCATAATTACAGTGTAGTTGTTCCAATGCCTGATTTTATTCTTTGTAAAGATTTAAAGCTTTTATAAGTTTACAATTTTGCAACAAACGGACCAATAGAAATGCATCAAAATGATCTGGTATGAAATCTCACTAATTTACATCAGCTTGATTTGTATTTAGTCTCCTTTTTTATTAGTCATTTAACTAAATATAGATTTGAAAGGTGTGATAATCACAATGTTGCTAAGTAACCAATTATTATTGTTAACGCAAACGAACCGAATAACGAAAACTGAAAGTGAAAAAAACTAATGTATTTGTAATCGCTGTTTTCACTCCCGCAGTTCTACAGCGGGGGGGGGTGTTGTGCCGATTCTGTCCGCAAAGCGGGAGTCGGATTAAGCAGGGAGTAGGATTCGGCACAAGCGCGGCAGCACCTCGCGCTCCTTGGTGTTAGTTGTAAGCACTCGCGCTAGCCGCAAAAAATGTCAGAAAACACTGAGAAACTGCAGAATTATGTATGGGACTAGAATATGAGCACGAGGAGATAAAAGAGAAACAGGAGATACAGTATTTGAGAACATTTACCTGTGAGTAGCTCATACACCAGAACACGCAAATCTCTCTCTCTCTTTCACTCGCACGTGAACTCCTCCACGTTTGACCTGCAGCACTGTGTGTAGCTGTTCTTAAAAATCATTTTAATTAAATAATAGTTCTATGCGTCTATGTTACAGTGTTAATTAACATAATTCTGATTATATTTCGCTAATTCAAACAGCCTGAAAACAGCCAGTTTATGGGGCGGATCGGGTCGGGCTCGGGCTTATAATGACAGTTTATGGTTCGGGTTGGTTCGCCTTTCATATGCACTCAATTATTATAAACACGATTATAAGCAGAGAACGGACCGAACCACAGGTCTCGACATCCGTTTAGTATCCCTCGCGCCCTCACGCGCAGTCCACTCCAGCGTCTGATTAAGCAATGGGTGACCTTCGAGTGCTGCTCATGTGGACGAGACTACAGATTACCTATATGCCCTGAAAACCTCAGCAAGTTAAAACGCTGACCGCGGCAGCCGCTCATAATCCGACCTTACGCTTCTGAAGGTGAGGAGGTACAACTGAGACTAATCAGCACACCCCGATTGAACTGGGACAGTCACGGATGCTTACAGTGGAGCATTTATCTGCAAGGATTTCAGGCCTGGAAAAAAAATGTGTATTTGTTGCAGGAGAATATGCCCGGATCACTCCTGGCCCTGTTTTCGTGACGGAGTTCTGTAATGTAGGCTGAGCTGGTTATTACTGGTTATTAATGCATCATGCTCTGTGCTGACATGTAAACCAACCAACAAACACAAGGCTGGAAACACCATGTCTAGAATAACTGAAGCACTGAAGCACAGTAACAGTATTCAATTACCAAACTTTATACTCTTAAAACAAATGGTGCTTCACATGTTTTTTTATTAGAATTGAGCCGGTACCACTTTAAAATAAGACTACCCTTATAAAGGGTTTATAAATGGTTAACAATTAGTTTATTAATAATTACTAATTAGGTAGTAAATGCCTTATAAATCATTAATAATCAGTTATAACACATACGTAGAAAGGGCAACCATATAGATGGGTGTGGGTTCACTATTTGGCAAACAACAGGTCATTGTTGCCCTTTCTACGTGTCTATGTGTTATAACTGATTATTAATGATTTTTAAGGCATTTACAACCTAATTAGTAACCATTAATAAACTAATTGTAAACCATTTATTAACGCTTTATAAAGGTAGTCTTATTCTAAAGTGGTACCGAATTTTCTAATAATTAATTTTCTAATAGACATGTGTAAGTGTGAAAACTATAATCTATAAACTGGCAAAGAATACTAACTAGCCAACCAGTCATTTCTTGAACAGTGGGTGTATCAAAATGTGGGGGAGTTGACAGGAAGATTTTTCATTTAAAACACGTCCCAACTATTTTTAATCAGGGATTGGATTGGCAATGTGACTAGTCATTGAATTGTATCTCTGTCTTCAAGGCAACCTCTTGAGACAGCAGCAGTATATATGGGATTAACAACTATTTTATCCAAAATAATGAAACTTTTGGCACAGCTACTGTAGTATATGCATCACCTAATGACACATACACCTTTTTTACGTTGTGGTGTTATTTTTCCAGTCTCTGAACAAGACTCAAGAGTGAATGAACGAAACAAGTTTTGGCCTTCGGCCCAAAGACTTAATCTTACGAGACTTCTACACTTTCTAGCCCCTGAATTAGAACACAGTTATTTATATCACATTATTTTTATTTCTCTTAGAATTACAGTAAAGCATGTTTTACAACATGATTGCATTAACTGTGCCGTCAAAAAAGTCAAAAAACAGGCTGCGCTCCCAAATACTTCTCACATTCTGATTTCGCAGTAGGTAATCAAAAATTGAAGAGGATCGGACAGCACTCGTATAATATTCAATATATTGATTAGACTCACAGATAAAACACGAACGCTGCTAAATGGATCAACCAGGTGTGCACACCCCGTCCCACTTAGCTACGTCATAACACATAACGAGTCCACAGTATAATAGTATTTTTCAAAAATATATATAATCAATATACAGACTTCAATGATGTGCAAAAATGGAAAAAGAAAAGAAAATAACAAAAACAATTATATAAATTATTGAAAAACCAAAAAACTGCAAAAAAACAATAATAATGATCACAATATCATGAAAAAATACTTGTCACAATCTTATGAAAATGTATCCTACTCAAAATCAACTAAACAAAATTATTAGAAAAAAAAATATTAGAAAAAAGCAGTATCTTAAAAATCCACATGCACATCAAAAAAAAAAAAAAAAAAAGAAAGAAAACAACTCAAAGAAAAACAAACTTCATTCATGCCTTTTGGATTTACTGTATCAAGTTTAAAAAATGTACCAAGCCTCTCTCTGTAGGAGACGCTGCTCACGATTCCCACCTCTAGGTGAAGATTTGACCATTTCTAAACCCATGAAACGCAAAGAGTTAGCATCATGTCCAGCGTAGTTTTTTTCTGATTGTACATTTATGTTCGCAAATCCTTGTCTTTAATTGTCGTTTTGTTTTTCCTACATAACTGTGCCATCACCCATACAAAAAAAGAACTGTTGCCATTTACTCAAGGTACTAGCTGAGGCCATTTAGGGTGACAGATTGTCCATGGGTTAAAAAAAAAAAAGATCCTGCTTTCTTTCTCATTTATTCACTCCTCGTTAGATTTGTAATATATGTAGCTGTCCCTTTTTTTATGTATTTTGTAGCATCCCTTGTCTAATGAATGCTTAACGCTGCTTTCAGAGTCATTGTTATTGACTTTAGACTTAAAGCAGCACTAGGTAGGATTTCCTTGATTATTGATCTTTTTAAAGAAGTAAAATTACAGCTTGAAACTCACTGCAGAGCTGCATTGAGGTGTAATAGGAGGAATAGCGGTGCTCTCGTGTCTGTGCCGGGCTCCTCTGAGCTCAAACCAGACTCTGTAAGTTTTCCGAGGCGGCCGCGACCAACACTCGCGAGAACTGCGACCTGCTTTCCGACCTTTAGTTCTAACAGTTCTACAAGGACTACTGGTTCATTCTTTACAAACTAACATACAGACACTCTGGCAGAAGCTGGAAAGAGACCGAATATGTCTGTGAAAGCCAGAAAACGAGAAAGAGAAACTAACGTAGACAAAATCTCAATCCTACCTAGTGGAGCTTTAAGGCAAGAGTGCAAAACAAATTGGTGCACATTGGTAAACTAAAAAAGAATTTAAGATTATTTTAACAGTAAAGTATAAAAGTAAAAAGACCAAACTCATTCATACCTAACAAGTTTAAAATCATAACTCGCTCAAATGCTAATATTTAGTCTGTTGGGACATCAGTCATTTCCTGCTCTGACATACTTCTTCTGAGGTAAAAAAAAAAAAAAAAAGCATTTTCCCCAGATGCACTGCATGCTTCAGATCATCCTAACCGTTAGAAGTGTAAAGCCACTGTAGCACAATACAGTAACTATTGTGCTACAGTGTTTTTTTTATAAAACTGGGCCAATAGGTCTGGGTGTCAAGGCCAATATGCCTTGACACGCTGCTCACGAGCTAGCTCTCGCCCTCCGCCGCTAGCGTCTGTTTTACACGAGTCTGCCGATGAATGCATGCCCTATTATCATTTGTGTTGAACAGAGCGTTTGAAGTGCCATTTAATTAAGACAGGAAAGGAAATGGCTGGCAATGAGCACACCTTGCCAAGAGCAACAGCGCTGGATTACAGGCAAAACTATCAGCGTGCAATTTGATAGACCGGGACAATTGAACGTGTTGGCGCTAATGAAGGAGAAAGCGCTATCATATTCAGAGAAGACAAAGCGGCGAGCAAGTTCAGGCCCGCACTTGATAAATTGAGACTGAATGCTTCAGTCCCACTTCAATTTCGATGGGCCGTATCTTTAGCGCTAATGATTTGTTTATTACGTGTCAGGACTGCTGCGAGCGGCCCTGTAATTATTCTGAGGACGGGCTGTCAAAACTCTGATTGGAGGCCCTGCCTGTGTGTGTTTGTTAAATAAGCGGAATTAAGCATTTATCACATTTTGACCCCCCGCTGAACAAATGAAACACTGTAGCAACCTGAAAAAACACATCACTGTGCTACGTGCTAAAGCTAACTAATCCATCTTGGCGTCAAGATGGCAACTAAATAATATAAAATCAGGCCTAAGTACTGCTGAGATAGCTAAGACCCTGCACATGCACCACAGAATCATCAACCAAATTCAATCATGAATAGGCAGTAATGAATTCATGTGTACCAGATTATTCCACTAAAATCAATGTATTTAAATACAATCACTCGTGTTCAGTAAGGCTTTAAATCATAATACTGTATGTAAATGCACGTGACTACACACTATCCATTTATGGAAGCAACATGGAGAAGACTTCAAACACAGAGACATATGAGGGTAACACTTTACTTGGATGCTCCATTTGATGGCCTCGTTGACGCTCAACTGACATTCAACCAACATTCAACTGAATGTCTGTTAACTGCAACTTAACCATTTGTTGAATATAAATGATTCAAAATAGAGCATAACCCTACACCTAACCCTAATCCTAAATCTAACCCTACACTTAACCCTAACCCTAACTTTAACTTAAAATCTAACTCTAAACCCAATGGTAAAATGTTAAGATTAGAGTTTGGGTTAGAGTTGGATGTAGGGTGACATTCAATATGGAATAATTTACTTTAACATTTCAGCTCAATTGCATTTAATAGACACGCAGTTGAATGCTAGTTGAATGTCAGTTGAGCATCATCAAATGGACCATCCAAGTAAAGTGTTACCCATATGGCTCATATTAAAGAGCAGCTTGTATCAAATTGACCTGATTTGTATCAGAACTTGAGGATGTGCATTGTCCTGTTGAAACAGTTTGGTCCACTATTCCGACAGGACAATGCCCGTCCACACACTGCTGAAAAAAATGATGTGCCATGGCCAGCCAAAAACGTCAAACCTTACTCCTGATCGTACCCCAAATGGTGGAATGTATATAGAATTGCAGCTATGGAAAAGTGGAGCTGTGGACCCTGTGGTGGGCCAGTTTAAAAGCCAATTGTATGCATAATATCTACATATGTGACCATCCAATCCAAAAAAAAAAAAAAAATGGAAACCAATGTTTTCCAAAGTGCATGGCTTTTTTAATTGGTAGAAATATAATATACACAGACCAGGACTAATTAGTTGACATGTTTCTATGGTAAAGAATGAATCAAACACTGGGTGTTTTACTAAACAGGATTAAGATTTCCAACAACAAACCAGGCCATGCACGGTAAATCTGGGTGAGTATAAAGCCCTGTACCAGTGCAGCCGAGAGCTCCTCGATCCTCCTCCTCCCAGGGGGAGCTCTGCAGCAGCTCTGGGACGAGGGGATGCGGGTGGGGGTGCTGTTATATTTCACACTTAATGATGGGAGAGGCATGTTGAGCTCTGATCTGCAGCCTTATTCTCAGTCACTAACATGCTCTTCTGGTTTCAGCAAAACAACAAGCGGATCTGGCTACAGCGCTGTTAAATAATAAATCTGATGTTGCCGTTGCAACACGAGCAGCGATTCACACATCCCCCCCAGGTAAACTTTAATCCCTGGTCTACAACAAGACGCATGAAATATGAAATGTATGGTAAAACAAGGGCAGCTTTGTATTCTTTGTATGTAGCACTGCTGGAGCTTGTTAAGTCACATCAATGCCATTCCTTTGAGTTTAGTTGTATAGTAGATGTACAGGCGTGTAGTCAGGTAGTCTACATGCCTATATGTGACTTGATAATGCCTCGCCAAGGTTATAAACAAGGTATACCATACACCTCATTACTCATGACCCGAGGCACTCTAGTGTATAGCCATGCTGTAGTAGACTGGATTTCGCTTATATTAAATTCAGAACATTTCTAGGCCCTTTGCGCTCTGTTTATACCAATGTTATACATGGGGTCTGTTTACTATAAAATAAATTTCAATTAAATTGAGATCACATTTAAGATGTGAATGTGCACTGCATAATGTACTGAAGAAACCAACTGAATTATGGTGAAATGTAAGATTTCATGAGGTACTGAATAATTATTATCCAAAATAATCTAATAATTCGAGACGAGTCATTGCTAGAATTTGAAATTTCAGGATGCAGAGATTACTTTTTGAAAGAATCAAATTATCAAGGTAACAAGTTGCTGAATTTGAGATCTTTAGATGCAAAAAATAATTTTTGAAAGAATCAAATAATTCACACAAATAATTGAGTTTTCAGGATGTAGTGAATCATGTATAAATAAATTCATTTATAAAGTTTAATAGGGTAAACTTGGAGTATTTTAGATGAAGCAAATATTCCATAATCAATATTTTGTAGGTGCACTAAATCATTTATGAAAACATAAAACAATTAAGCTAAATTGTAGTTGAATAACTGAGCTAAACCATGGTTGATTTTTTGTTTTTAAGAATTAATCTATGAAATATTAAATATCTAGTATTAAATATTTATGATCTACAGTACTATATTTGGTATCTACTATAAATTATTCAGTATTTGGTTTTAATAATTCAGTATCTAGTAGAGTTTATGTGGCTTAAAAAAACTAAGATAAACTATGGTTAATTTTTTTTTAAAGAATTAATCTATGAAATCTTAAATATCTAGTATTAAATATTTATGATCTACAGTACTATATTTGGTATCTACTATAAATTATTCAGTATTTGTTATAAATAATTCAGTATCTAGTAGAGTTTATGTGGCTTTTTACAATATGATTTGGCTTCACCATAAATGATTTAGTGACACAATAAATAACTGAGTATTTAATTTAAATGATTCAGTATAACTGACTACTCAATATAAAAAAATACAGTATCTAGTACAATGTATTTAGTATCTCATAAACAAATGAATATACTTGTTACATTTACAGTAATTGCTATGACAATATGTAACTTGCAGTGTGAGGGTGAATATTTAAAGCATAAGTAGCCCACAGGCCTAGAGTTAACCCTTTCAGGCATGAACAGATATATATTTTTTTTAAATGTCAGTTTTACCAATATGGAAATTAAAAACCATTAAATTAAAAAAAGCACATGAATTGGCTGTAAACAAAATAGATATTTGTTTTATGTATGGCCATCCCCACACACAAACAACGCCATTGTGTAGTTTTAACGTTTTTCTTGGCCTTTTATTTTTTTTAGTTTTACTGAAAAGCATATTATTAGATCATGCCACAAAATGCCACAAAACTACAAGCTGTTGTCATAAGGAATCATTCACCTCCAGTGAACGAGCTGATAGCCGCTCTCAGTGATAAAGAGCACCATCATTGTGTTTCACAGCGAGCAGCTGAAAAAAAAAAAAAAGGCGAGGCTGCAGACTACTATATCTACCACGTAAGAATAGAGCTATTAACGGCCCTCCATAATGGCTTCCCTTATGTAATGATATTACAGTGCGATTACAGCTTACTTAACGTACAGCATGCTTCATTGATAGGTACATCTACAGAAGAGGTGGGTAATGTGTTTTAGAGTGCTGTATTCTGATATGCCTGATGTCTCTGTACTGAATTTTTTTATTCTATTATCTTATTATTTCATCCTCATTGTGTTTCTTTGGTCTAAATTTACTTCTGACTGTATATTAACTGTATATTTTTTATCCCAAATCCCATATTATAGGTGCAAAAGTTACCAGAAACAATAAATAATTTAAAATGTAGATTGATATGGACAATACTGAGCTACACATACAGAAGTAGTGTGTAATGTGTGCATGTGTAACACAACATGCTAGAATTCTTAGCATGGACTTAGCATGGAGAGGTTCTTAATGATATCCTAAGCTAATCCATCCCATACAGCTCAAAGATTCACACAGTTCCTGCTGATTTTGTAGTAGGATGGATTATTAATAGTGCGTCTAATAGCACTATTCCGCACATTTTCAATCAGAAACAGGTCTGGCCATGTGGCTGGCCATGGCATAGTACACTCTAAGAAATGAAACGCTGATATTGTTCTCATTACATAAATTATTATGCTGAAATTACTCTTACTTTTTAATTTTTTACAGTCAAAATAATCAAGTTTCATTGCATTAAAATAATAGTATGAGATTTCACCGCAAAAAAATACTGCAGATTCAAACCAATGTAACCAACACACTTTAAACGCACTAGCCCTTCACTCTAAAAAGTAATTCTGTGTTTTAGTCAGGAGAACTAATAGTATTACGTTGAATTAACTATTATAATTAAGTTGAGTTAATTATTTTTTTTGTATGAACAAAACTGATTCAAGTTATCATCTAGCTTTGACTCAGTTACGTTGAATTAACTTAAACTGCTATGTGTTCACAACTTAACTGAGTCAAAGCAAAAAGAAAGTTAAGTTGAGACAATTAATATTTTTTTTTACAGTGCAGGTAAATAAATGTGACTTAAATTGTACTTATTTAACCTACAGCCTTAAATGCAGCAAAGCAGGGTTCAGTCATTAAATGCAATCAACATGAACCTAAAACATTAATATCGCTTATTTACATTCAGTAAACTGAACTTAATCTTGTTAAGTTAAGTTAATTCAACCTGTTCTAAGTGAATTCAAGCAAACAACGTTATATTAATCCAACATAACTCCATGATGTTGCATTTAATTAAAACAATTTTGTTAGATTTACTTAGAATATATTGTTGCAATTAATTGTATATTATTTTTCTGATTTCAGCAACCAAGTTTAGTGAGACCGGTTGACATAACTAGATTAAGTAAATAAAGTGTTTAATTTCTTAGAGTGTATGGCAACTGTGCCTTCAAAGCAAGCTCTTAAAACAGCAGCAGCATGTGGAAAGCATTGTCCTGTTAAAATAGCACAATGGAGTGTGCATTCAGGAAATGTAGGACCACTGTTTGCAGGACCTCATTAATGTAACATTAACCAAGTTTACAAGATAACTAGTTTATCTTGTATTGTATGATATCACACCCCACACCATGACACTAAGTGTCCTGGATGTGTCACACAAGACATAAAACCATTGTTCCACCAAGACAAAAGCAGGACTCGTCATTAAGATGGTCCACTGCCATTCTAAGGGTGCTTTCACACCTGCCTCGTTTGGTCCAGACTTTCGGACTTTTCAGTTTGGTCCGAACCAAAGTAGCAGGTGTGAAAGGGGCCACGAACCACGGTCCGGATCTTCTGAACTATGGTCCGGTTCACCTGCAGTGTGAAAGCGCTTTTCTGGATGGTTCGAATTTTCGGACCAATTACAGGAAGCTGAGCAGGCGTTCCTCAACAATGGCAGCAGAAAAAGAAAAAATAACCGGAAAAGCAGGAAAAATAAGCCGTGTATACAGCTGCTTCAGGATGAACACGTTTGTTTGGCGAATTTGAACTAATCTAGAGTACTGTACCTGAATTTGCTGCTGCTGGTATTAAAACCACAATAGCAGCAGCAAATACTATGGAGATGAAATAATTCTGTTCATTCATTTTATCCTTATCCTGGAAAGGCTTCCCGCCGAATGAACCACCCGCTGAATTGCCAACACGCCAACGTCAGACGCATGTCCTTCTAAAACCAATCAGCGTCAAGTTAAGGAAAAGTGATGATTAAAGGATGTAGGAGTATCACACAAAGGTCTTTGGTGCGCTCCCTAAACTGCAGTGTGAAAACAAAAATGAGCGGTACCCTAAGTCCCCCCATGATGATTCCGGCATGACTGTTGGTTGATTCCTTTTGACAACGAGTGTATAAAAGACATTGGCAAACTGGAAACTACACAAACCTGATGCTGCAGATTAGAAGGACTCTGAACAGCTGGAATTGCAGCACACACCAGAGACCACCATGCAGAAGATACGTGTCAGGTGCTAACTGCATTAGACTGATGTTCTGGGATAGAACCCAACCCCCCCTCTCCCTGCTCTCTCTGGGATTCGCTTTGCCAGCCGCTGTAATGCTATTGACAGGCTACTGACTCCACAGTTGGCGCGTTCTAACAAACTTTATTCTCTATGGAAGCACAGTCACTCAGTGTTACTTGGACCAGAGTTAGATACTTGGACTGCAATAGCAATTCCCATTAGGACTGTAACAACAAGTCCCAGTGAGCTGATCACTATTACTGCTGAATAGATGGAGTTTGTTCCACTGATTAGTTAGACTGAAAGAAAGAGGGTACTTATTTCCCAGATACTATGCCCCTGTTGGGCACCAAAAAGTATTAGACATGGGTTCCATGCGAGTCCCATCAAGGTGATAGCACCAGGAGGTAATAAAAACGAGTGCATGTGATTGTTAGATGGGACCCCATGCCCACCTGAAACCCACCTAATGTAATAATAATAAAAAAAATATTTATATATGATATGGTACTTTGGGTAAAAGATGAAAAAAAAAGGTTTTGTTTGTTTCTTTGGTGGGAAAGTGAGAACACGGTGGACTGGGGGTATAATAAATGAAGCAAATAATAGATAAGGGGTACACCATGTGCGCTCCACAGTCAAGCTGCAGGTGTAGTAAATAATAATCCATCCTGCACTTCATTTCTGATCCATTCTTCTAGAGTAGGAACAGCACATGGTTCAGAACCTCCATCAGCTGCTTGCTTCCTGTGGATCAGTCTGACATTTTAGTGCACTCGGTTTTGCGCTCTGTCCAACAGCACGACCCCCCCCTCCGCCCCACACTCCTCCTCCTCCAGGTACAAACCCACAGAGAACTGTCTCTCAGGCTCTGCACCGCTGCTTCGCGCTCAGGGAAGTTTTCCTCTCGGGGGCCGTTTCTGAGGTAACAGACCACCCCCACCCCCCGTAGTGTTTCTTATGACCTTCACCCAGAGCCAGCAGGGAATCGCCTATTCAAAACACCTGCAAATTGCACCCGGTCCTATGATAGCCACAGCGATGGAAATAGTGCTTCATCAAAGCAAGCGCCTTTAATGATATTTCTGGACTGGATCGTAATAGAATTTAAAAGCTAGTTGGGCTGCAGGCAAAAAAAGCTAGTTAAAGCGACAGTCCAGTGTATTTCAGGCTAATTTTGACCTGCTGTAACTGTATTGTACGACCAATCCCCTCAAACCTTGAAATACTTAGAATGGAGGTTATTGGCCACTATTCCACTATATCCAAAAGCACAATGCTCATCCACTGATACTGTGCTGTGGCAAACATTAACAGTTTTTGTCTGGTATCACACATTTAGATGACAAAAACACATTTTAAGACAAGTAATCTTCAACAACAGAGAACCTCTATCTAGTCCATTCTGAGCAGAACAAAGGAAAGCAAATGCCTGTACCAAAGGAGAGTCTCATGAAAATGCATAATGCAAAATAATCTGTCCTTGTAGAAACACAAAGCAGTGCATTTGTTGGAAAGTGCCCTTTAAATGCAGCTACAGTGCTGTGCGGACATTACATTTCTAAAACAGGCTGAACCTGTTTACCCATTTTATTTGTACCTAAAGCTCAAATGAGGGGGCGCCGAGTGGTCCAGCGGTCCCGCTCATGCAGCTTTGCCATCAGATGTCGGCGCTCAGAGGGAGCACAATTGGCAGTGCTCCCTCCGGGTGGGTAGATGGCGCCCTCTCCCCATCACGCTTAAAGGTGACGCCTGGCGGCACGAGGCGTCTGTGAGCGGATGTATCGGAACCTAGCCGCTGTGCTTTCCTCCGAGTGCGCTGGCTGCTCAGGCAATGATTCAGCAGCAGCAGCTCAAATGAAGAGTCGCAGGTGCCACTGGTGATGGGGTAGCAGAAAGGGGTGGGACAATTTGATAACCAAATTGGGAGAAAATGGGAAAAAAAATCAGAAAAAAAAAAAACTAAAGATGAACAACCACCTGCGACACCATATCACTGCGCCACTTAGTATCAGCCTAGCAACCACTTAGCATAACCACAGCCAAACGATGGAATACTATAGTGCACAGAAAGGCCCTTTTCTAACCCAAATTATTATTATTTGTACCTAATAATCAGAAGAAACCAATTGAAACTTTAGGCCCTACTCCCAAATAACTCCAAAATTCAACTGATGTTCCTATGGCTGACAAGGCTATAGGAAATTTGCTCCGTTTCGCAAACTGCTTCTCTTGCTCCATTTAGCTGCCATTATAAGCACAAGCAGGAGGAAACTGCTTTGAACTTTTCATAGAAAAAAAAGACTGTCTACAGCAAACATGCATTCACTTTTAATGGCTGTCAAACTGATATATATTTTTTTTCCATTGCTTAAACATACTATTTGTAATATTGTGATTGTGTTTCTCACAAATGCATTAAAAATAGCATGGTGTAGTTTATCCAGAGACTGAAAGCATGTATAGTACAGTATAGTACAGTACAGTGCAACAGTGAATCAGCTACTGTTATGTTTCATTTCTGCACTTCATGAATAATAGATAAAGATCGTTTGTATTTATTCCCAATTGTGTTTGTCTCCCTTTCATCTTAATAGGTACCAGATGTCCCAATACAATTATGCACAAGAGGAGGCTTCCATTCATGTTACATTAACAAGGATGTCTTCTTTAGTTTAAGCACTATAAGTCGTACATAGAACAATACGTAATTTTTTCTTTTATGTTTTTAATAATGTGCTTCTAACTGCCCTCCACTTGGGATGAATCTGCATATGACGTGCTTCTTGTTTGAAACTCGGTGCATGTTTAGTATATGTAAATGTAAAAACATATGTATGCAGATAACCCACAAGGACACTCAATTTTGACTGTTAGAGCTAATATACCTCTCAGTCTCTGTCCGGGGTCTCATACAGAGCTATCTACCAAACGCTTGGACATTTGGTTTAAAATAAAGCAAGGGAATTTCAAGGAAAATATTAAAGCCATGAATAGAATTAAGCAGCAATTATCAGGATCCAAGCACAGCTGCATGTAGATATTAGGATGTAGGATATTTAGTTTATACAATGTTGAAAATGTGGGGAATTAATAAAAAAACAAAAGTGTTCAGCATTTGTTATTCCTAATGCAATTTGTTTTGTAACACGTTTGAAAACGTTTGATTAAATAAATAAGGCTCTGATTCTTACTGTACAATAAAGTTCAAATTAATATGAGCATTACATCCAAGCCATTAGTGGTGCTGCTATACTCCTGAATATATAAAACCTATATGGATGTATAAAAGACTTTTTTTTTTTAATTAATTTAAAAGCCATTTGACTAGTGGTAGGATGGTCCCCCTTTAACCCTTGTGTGGTGTTCATATTTTTGTTACTCGTTTACTTTGTTACTTGTATTTAATTCAGCAAAATTAAGCAATTTTACATTAAAATCCTTTACACATGCTTGCTTCACCTAAATTGTAAATAAACAAGCAATATAAACAGCTTACATGGTTAATATTTGCCCTTTACCTTTCTTATGTTACATTTCTTTTAAAAAGTGCTACTCTTTTTTTTATTAGTTTTTTAATAAAATGTAAAAGAAAATGAATTAAACTCAAGATATGAGTAGAAAATTTGTTTAGTTTCAAATTTACAAATGAAGCAATGTTTATTAGCCCTTGGCCAAACATACTGTATGTAATATAAATGGTAGGGGGGGTGTACAGTGTGTGTTTATCGAAAATGTGTTTTGATATATGTTTTTCACAAAAAATTAGCCAATGCAAATGAGTTTGAGTTAGAAAAAATATTTTTTTTGTATCATTTGATGAAAAATGAAAACGGGTCCCACAGAAGGGTTAAATGTGAGTCTTGGTCTTCCCAAGGTTTCTTCCTCCTCCTCCTCTGAGGGAGTTTTTCCTTGCCTCCGCGCTCACTGGGGGTTCTGTATTCTGTATTTTCTATGTTTAATCTTTTGCCTGATTCTTTGTCCTGTGATCATGTTTCTGTAAAGCTGCTTTGTGCCAACACCTGTTGTAAAAAGCGCTATACAAATAAATTTGATTTGATTTAATTTACAATATGCATTATCATCTAGCACATCTAATACCAAACACCACAATCAATATCAATTTATTAAGGAGATTTAATCACGGCAGCTTTAAAATTAACAGTAAGAATAATGTGAGCAGATGAGGTCGAAGCCCTCTCAGTGTTAAACCCACAGTAACATAGGTTGCTTATCTTCTACACTCCGCTCCTAGAGGGATCTAGCCGCATTAAATTAGACTGTGAAATCAATTCATGGCTTGTCGGCGGGCTTTTCCCGGATGTGGACACACGCTAATTGGAAATGAATACGTGGAGCTGTCATCATTCCTGCTTACATGACAGTTATATGTGAGCCACTTGTAAGTACAGCATATCACATGTCGTCCCGCCTAGCGAAACCGCAGTCTGAGTGTTTACGCCTGCGTGACCTTGCTTGTGGTGAGATGCTAATCTCACGCTGTAATAAAATACAGTACAGGATTCTTCTCTTATGTTTTAATGTTTGAGGTCAGTGTATATATAATACTTGTGTTCTGTGTTCCCTTATGTATTAAACAGGCTGATTTTACTGCTGCAGCTTTAAGACCGATATAAGCTAAAAAAAAAAAAAAAAAAAAAAAAATCATTCTCTGCTCTGATTGGACGCTTACAACTGTATCTAGCTGAAAAACTTCTTTCTTATAAGAAAAGATTCAGATTTCTCATTCAGATTTAAATGGTTTTCAGTGTTGGAGTTATTTGACAGAGTTGAATATTTCAGTGTTATTTCCACTAAACCCAATAAATACTGGCCAACTCCACAGAGATTTAATTAAACTCCGCCCAGTTAAACACGTTATTTGCATAATGGGTGTGTCCCCCAGATCCTAACTTACCATCAGTGTGAAATCTTGCCCACCAGGGCTACCTTGGGTATTGTGTTATATTGGGTATTATGTTTAATGGTTGTTTGTCTAGCCAATATAGTGTAGGCTATAAGAGCAAGTTACCATCCTTTGTACAGTAAACTGTGATAAAGTGTTGGTAATGAACTAAGAAATACAATGAAAAATTACACACTAACCTGTCCTGAATAATAATTAAATAATAAAAGTCATATCAATTGACTAATCTTCTTCTCATTTATATATATATTTTTAACTCTTTTTAGCGTTAGTGTAACAAGTTAAAGAAATACAAATGTGGGAGTTAATTTAACACTTGCTTTTTTGCTGTGTTTATGACATCACCAAAAACAATAAAATATATTTAAATATGTTGCTTTTGTGACATCACAACAATAAAACACTTAACGCTTTTTAATGTCTCTTACTTGAAGAGTCCTGAAAACTGTATTTCAGAGGGGACAGAATTTCAACAGTGTTAATTCAGTTCCCATTATAGTTTCCTCAGTATCTCATGTCAGTCACAATACATTATCCCTTAAGAATAGGTTAGTCTGTTTGTATCATAGTCACTGTAGTAATGGGATATTAAACATGATGCTGTTAAGATTTAATATTAAATCAACTGTTGATTGATAATCACACTGTGTTTTCCTGTCTTTGTATTAAAAATGTGTTGTTATAAACTGTAAGAACTCTCAGAAATCTTTGAGTATTCTTGAATTCTTTTTGAAGCTAAAGCCTAAGAAAAAGTAAGGTAAGAGTGTTTTTTCTACATCATATGGGGGCTTTAGATGTTTTTTTTTTAGCAAGGTAACAGCTGCAAGGTAAAAAAAAAAAAAAAGATTACCCAGAGCTGTCCATGTCTGATGTCTTTTATAGCATGTATTTTATTTGCATGAAAGATTCTTCTTTTTCATGTTCTTTACCAGTTTAGCTCTTTCTAAATGGACAACTGCATGAGCCTTTAATTATTTAATTATTTAATTATCTTCATATATTAAGACCTGTGTCTGAGTGTGTAACTGTGAAAATTGTGTGAATATGAATTTCTAAAATATAGAAAGCAGCGGTTGGGATTTTGGACACAGAACTGTGTATGATTACAGTCTTTAAACTGTAAATAAAGCATCCCATTTAATGGCAACTGGTTCTATGTGTGCTATACACAATATAAACAGTCCAGTAAAGGACTATCAATCAAAGTGTAGTAATACAATTCCTAGACTGTGAATCTGGATGGATGGATAGATATAAACATTATTAATTCAGAAGAAAGACTGTAGTAACTAGGTCCCTCATAAAAGAAACAGTTGGTGGTTTAATTATTTGGAAAGGGCGTTTTCATTTTTGCACATAAAGAGAAATTAATTCATGTCTTATTTTACACTTATTTTCTGTTATAATCAAACATATAATCAAATAATCAAACATTATAATCAAACAGGTACAGTTCGTTTTGATAGGTTCATCTTAGTTTGAGTGTTACAGTATGTCTGGATGCATTTGACATTTTTTTATATTCAGTGTATTTCAAGTTTAAGTAACGTATGGTTCTATTAAATATTAATAGAAATAAAACCAAATAAAATAAAGCAAAATTAAAGGTTCCCTAAGTAAAAGTACTGATGCCAAGTACCACATTATAAGTGTTGGAAAAATACTTTAAAAAGTAAACAGTGTGTTTATTTATTTATTTGAGACCTTCCTGTAAAAAAAAATAAAATCGAATTCTAAGCTGAATCAGTTTACACTTACAGCTGGAACCAGCTAAAATAGTGTGTTGTTGGCGGTAATACTGAAAACTGTGTTAATTTGATATCATCTGATATCAGTGGCGTGCAGTCAATATAGTGGGTACCCCTTCTGCAACCACCCCCCCCATACCCCCCCCCCCACCGCTGCCGGCTGACCGACACATAGATAAATATTACAATAACTACATATTCTCTCTCTTGACTTAGTTATATTAACTTAATACACATCAACAGCCCATAAATACAACTACAAACTACACAAGTATACAATAGACTCAACAACAAATGCTTACATTTTCCTACAAGTACAACCGTTCAACAAATATCACTCATTTGTATGTCTACAGTACACCAGAGCAGCCAAAACATTAAGTACACACAAGAACTCACCAGTCAGGTGGCCTATTATTGTATTATTAGTTTCACATTGAAGGACAGCCTTTAAAAAGGCTTTTTAATATAATATGACACAATATCTGTCTGATTTACAGCCGCAATTCCATGATAGTTCGCTAGCTATTGAACTAATCCAGCATGAGCGCCGTTTATGACTGAGCAAAGCGTAACACCTTCAACACAGTGCTGAGAAGGGGTTAGACAGCCATGGCTCCGCCCCCGGAGTGAAAATCATGAATCTGATTGGTTAGATTGTCCTATGACTTGCTAATAGACTCATTACTACACCCCTCTCAAAATCAGGAAAAGGGTCACGCAGTCATGTGAGGGCAGAAGCCATTTTAAAAAGCTTTGATTGGTCAGATAAGATAAGAGTCCTGTGGCAACTGAAAAACACAGACTAATGCATTAAATTAGTTGCTGTTTTTTTTATTTTTAATAATTTATAAAATAAAGTTGTACACTTACAATAGGTATGGTATATATTTCCTGATATTGTCACCCCTTCTCTGAAGGGTTAGAAGGGCCTCACTGCACACCACTGATTAAACTACTGATTGTATAATAGTTATTTGCTTCTATTCCCAAGCTACAAAATACATGACTGAAAAAAATAGAGCGTCAAATTGTATGTGGAAACAACAGAGCAGGGAAAAATAACCCTAAAAACAAGGTGGCTTTTACATTTAATCTGCCTTTCTCTAAAATTCCTCCTCTTCTCATTCTGCTTCATCTAAATGGGTAAATATTGTATAACGTTAAATCTCCTCTCAAACTGCAATCTCCACCGGCGACGCCCACATAGTCGCCTCTGTGGCGCGGGCTCGACGAACTGGCAGCTGTGGACTTACATTCATATCGGTGTCAGGAGAGAAAACAGTGTCATCAAGAGCAGAGAGAATCATCATTTTCTGTCTCATTTGTGCTCTGTTGACCGTTAAAATATTAGAGAGACAGCGAGGCAGAAGAAAGCTGGATGATGAAAAACGCCGCTATCCGCAAGTACCCATTACCCAAGTGGAAGTGCAAATCATTCTTATAGATAGCATCACACTTCACAAATCCATGACTCATAAAGTACAGAATGAACTAAATAGTGATTAAAATCCTGAACTTTAGTTGAGTAATAAAGTTAATCCATTTAATTCGATTAATCAATTAATAAATCTGTTTTAATGCAATCTTCAAAATGAGATAACTGGAATTTTACTGGCAAGAACCTGGCAATATAATAAATATCACAATACAGTTTTATATATATATATATATATATATATATATATGCATAAAATCTGAGTACAAGATAATCCAGATATCACGTGGGGGTTTTAAGACAACACAAAATGAGTCACTAACTGCCAACAATCTGTCAAATCTGTGTTTTTGAGAAATTATAGAGTATTTTAAATGTAATATTTTCTTACAGCCCAAGTAGATTTTGACCTTATTAGAGTTTGAAATGAGTTTTAAAAAGTTTTAAATAAAAAAAAAAGTAGGAACAAAAAGTAGTCAAATAAAAGATGTATGGTTCAGACTGCTTTAAAAAATAAATGTAACTGAAACAATAGAAATAACAGTATTTAAAAAAAAAATAAAAAAGCTTAAAATAGTGCTGTCTGTTAATATTTTGGCACATCTATCACTTACACATATATTTGAAGAATATTACCATTTATTTGCTGTAAGGCCCAGCTGTACCAACAAAACAAAACCAACTTAGCTAGCTAGCTAATTATTACTATAATTCATTCCTAATTGTACCCCACTTCCTACCCAATCTGGAAGGCCAATTACCCAATCCTCATTCATATGAATTCCCATCACTTCTAATGCCCTCCAAAACATTGCCTTAGTATGCTGATCCACCTTCCCACAAGCTAAATATTCTAGGTAGAACCTTGGAATTGGTTTAGATCCTTTAGATCATGAAAATCTAAAAAAAAAAACACTGCTAACAGAATAGAATGCTCTGCAGCAAAACAGGTTTACAATAAAAACGCCCTGAGTACTGTAGTGATGAAGTACTATCAAATATCCTCAATGAAATCTGTTCATCAGCTCTTTTACTTCAGTAAGATTGGCCAGATTCCCTATTAATACCCTTGATTTAGTTTTCCAGGTAGGGATTAAACCTTGTCACAGACTGCAAAAATGTACTTTCAATGGAAATGTACTGTGTAAGCCTTTCCAGGAATCTGCTCTATACTGTATTATAAACAGCGATGTCTACTGTACGTAGATACTAGATGTACTGGCTGCTCATAGCTTTGGCAACCCCCGGAATCGGGTTTTGTTTTCTTGATGGCTTGAGATCAGATGTTTTTTTTAAAGAAGCATGGAGGGCATAGGGCAATAAGAGGGACTCTGGTATATGGTATATGCTGAGAGACACTCTGTGGGGTACTCTGTGGGACACTCCAAAGCAAATAAAAGCATGCCCTTAAACAGCCATGTTGGTCTTCAGGATAATGACTTTCTAGCGTAGCCCCTGCAGAGACAAATTATCCTTGACTCCACTGAACCTGCATGGATACGCCCAGGTGAACTGGGAAAATTCACATTATCACGTCTACTAGCCCCTGCATTTGCCTGCACTGGCCAAACCTCCTCTTTTGGCTTGAACTTCTTAAAGGCTTTGCAAAAGCTTGCTTATACTGGTCGTATATGACATCTTTAAAATGGTGCCAAAAAAGATCCTAAAAATATAATTTTGCACCTGTGTTCTGTCCCATTTAGAGACACGAAACTATTTGGGGAACTTGACAAACGCAAACCTTCTGTAGTCCGCAGTTTGAAGAACCCCAACCTAGAGTACAGGTTCATTGGATACCCACTAAACCTGATCAAATTCTTCAAAAAGTTAAACCAGGTTTGCTCCTTTGAGAGCTTTAAACCATGTTTTTGTGCCATTTAGAAACCTTCAATTTAATGACTTCATATATGCAGTAGAATAAACCTCTAATGTATTTATAGATGCATTTGTGCAAATGGATGTTAATCTCCTTTATTTTCAACTAGCAAATGCTACTGTCCACCCCCCCCCCCCCCCCCCCCCACCACCACCACCACCCTCCTTCCTAAACGATTCCACCATAGTCCTCATATGGCTCTGTAAGCAGACGGGAGCCAGAGACTCATGGCGTGGTGGAATGAATATGAATCACTATGAGTCACACAGAGTGAAATAAATCACAACGAATCCACCTCACAACACACACACACACACAAGCCCGCTTCTTCTCCAGATGGAACAATAAATGGTTGTGGTGTGCTTCTAATGCTGAGAACCGCCGTAGACGGCTGATAAAATAAAATTCAGTGTCGCAGCAAGCCGGCAATTTAGGCTTTTCACTCACTAATAAACCCAGAAGATGCTTCTCAGCAGTGCTTCCAAAATAATCCCACACCCCAGCCTGCTATCTTTTTACCCAGCTATAGTCATGATTCTGTTTCTGTGTTTTAATGGCATGTACACTCACTGTGTGTACATTGATTTTTATAAAAAGTGTGGGGAATGCTCAAACCTGTTTAACTTGTTAGTAATGCTGAACATTGGTCAGGTGTATTATAAAAGGCATTACCCCCCAAAGTGGACAGCACAGTGTGTGAGTGGTAATGACAGTGACCTGTGACCAGTGATCTGTCCATGCGAAAACGGATAAGCAAGATACATTCTTCAGCTTTCATTAGACATGGAAAAAGTTATGGGACAAAATATTACTTCCTGTCTGATGACATCTAGAATGTCAGTGTAATTGTGTCTTTCTATTTCACACTGTTAAATGCTGAATTTTCTGCAATTAATAGGGATTTAATTAACCATATTTAACTGGGGGGCGCCAAGTGGTCCAGCGGTCGGAGGCATGTGTTAGTCTTCACCCTCCTGGTGTGTTGGGGCATTACTAGTGATAAGGGGAGTTCTAATGAGTGGGTTGGGTAATTGAAAATGGGGAAAATTAGAAATAAAAAAATATATATATAAAAAAAACATATTTAACCGTTTTTTTTTACTGCATTTCTAAAGGCCACATTTTACCGATCTATAGGCAAGTCATCAACCCTGCTTTGAATTATTTTATTTTAATATTGCAATATAAAAAAAAAAATCCAAAATGGAACCAAGAACAAACCAAGCAAATATGATTTATTATTACAACTAGATACAGCAAGATACTGTTCACAAATCTACTTTTTTATGTAATTTTTGTTTTTTATATTTAGCAGTGGGAGGAGGGGGTTGTTTGTGCTGAAAACAAGATGAGCCCTGCTCAGCGATGCCGTTTTCTAAGCCTAACCTACGCCTGGTGTCTCCCTTTCATCTTGGCCTTTGCCGAGATTTCCCGCATTCCTCCCCGCGAGAAGAGACAGAGGTTTTCATCCCTGCAGTTCCTCTCCTCCATCGACCCGCAGTATTGATCCCAGGCCGCTCTCCTTCCAGTTCACCTGGGGAGGCAGCAGAGCCTATTTCATATTGATCCCTCCTCTTTTTTATTCTACACCCCCCCCTCCTCCTCCCTCCCTCTTTCTGGCTTTTTTTTCTCCAGCCTCCTCCCTCACAGCGGAGGATTTATATGCTTCACGTTCCTTCCAATAAATACATTTTAGTAGAGGCCATTGAAAAACACTAATTCAGTGTTTTCTCCTCGCGCCCTGCTTTCTTTTTGCCAAGACCAGTCGGAATCGTGTCATATTGGTTTTTGTGCATGTCACCGCTATTGACAAGCTGGAGATATTGTAGCTGAATAGCAAGCGATGGCTCTTCGCTTCTGATGCGAAGCCAAACGCTGACAAATTGAATTTAGGCTACGCTAATATGCCAGGGCTTTTAAAACAACTATTGGATCTTGACGAGAAGAAAGCATAAATAATAGCTGGCTGCTTTGTGCCAACCTTTTTTTTAATCCTACATTTCAATATTATTGAAAAGCTATTAAAAAGTCATGAGACAAATACCCCCTTTCTCCCTAACCCAGATCTGGTGGATTAGCTTGTACTGATTATTCTTATTATAAACACTTGATTTACAGAAAAAAAAGAGTTACAATGTTAAAATGTTACCATCCTTACAAAAGTTTATTATTTGACCCCTAACAATAGTCAAACCCTTTTTGGTTCAAATATACAAATGTGTGGACTGTAAGGTACAATTGTAGTCTCAATTCAGAGACTGTAAAAAAAACATGGACGCCATGTCACCGCTCCAATTAATTCAACGAAAAAGAAGCCAAAATCTTCCGCCATGTTGGCGATCCTGATACCCGAGTCTGTGCAGTAGAGACCAGAGGAGAGAGACAGCCTACTCATTTAAATAACCCCGCCCCTGAGGGCTGCCTCGAGGTCACAGGCTGTAGAGCCGAACGGAGCTGACGGTCTGTTATTGGTCCCGCCCATAACCAGCCCTTTTACAATAACCACACCTTTTTTGAATAGAGCTGAATAACATTTTTAAAAACGAATTCTGTGGGGATATAAAAATTTGACAATATAAGCAGAGGTTACACTAGCTGTTGCATTTAAATAAAGGATGTAGAATTACAGGGGGGCAGGGGACGTACATTTTACATTTTAAACTGCACCTGAACAACTGTTTAGTTTAAAACTGAGGAATTTATTGGATAGTTGGTTCGGATCAAAATCAGATCACGGTCTCACCACAAGTGAACCTCTCTGGAGATTGTTCGGTATAGTTGTTTAAGTCCTCGAACTGCACTAAGGCTGCAAACGAACCAGAGTTTTAGCAGACCAGAGAGTTAGTGCTAGTGTGAAAACGCCCTATTTTTTTTTTTTTTTAGAAATAAACATTATGTTTAGTTGTTTATATATAATAATCATGTATAATAATCATTAATTATAAATAAAAAAAGTAAGCATTATATTATTGCCTTCCTAGATTAGCTGGTTTTGTGAAGTCATAAAAAACAAGAATTGTATATACTATTGTACTGTACCAATCCATCTGACAGCAGCTTAGCTCTGCCTATTGAGAGTGAAGTTATAAGGAGGGTTTCAGCTTATTTTCAGCTGTTTAAATGTAAGAGGCAGACCAAGGCAGCCAATCAGGACATGCCTATGGCTAGGCCTGTCGCGATAATTAAGTTATCGACTAATCGAACAATCATTTTTAACCTCAATAATTGTTGCCAACGTCGATAACAATCTGCAAGTTCCTTTGTGTTATATCTAGAGTTAAAAAAATTAATTCATGTAAATGTTACTTTCATCTATTTGATTTTACTTTTTTTTATTATAAAGGTCTGTTTCATATTTAGTGCAGTTTTTTCAGAACCCACAGAGTACTAGGGTGGATGTACTTTATTTGTTTTATTTATTTAGAATATTGAAATAATTTTATACTGGAAGCCCAATGTCTGTTCTTAATAATAAAAAAATGGTGTAATAGTATAATGCTAGTATAGTATTACTGTGACAGACTGTCTTAAAGCACCTTTGGGAGCCCCGAAGCAGGAAAAAAAGCATTTTATATAGTGGTGCTTTAAAATGACATTAATATCGTTTATCACAATAATTTCGGGGACAATATATCGTCCTGAAAATGTTGTTATCGTGACAGGCCTACCTATATCCTTCTAAAAGGCATAGTAAGAACAGCAGCTGATAACAGTCATATAAACTGCCTGTTCACAGTATATTTGGCACAGAAAATACCCTAGACAACTGCATATAAGCTTAGAAAATAATAAATACACATTCCTTAGAAGAAAGTAGACAGTAAAACTGCTGTTTAAACAAATATGCTCTAAAATATACCGTAATATGATAATATCTGTGGCCTAACTTACCCCTTGCATCGTAGTTTTTACCACAAATTACATCAGCAAAGACGCAGACAGCACTGTATTGGTAATAACATCCCATGGCATCATTTATTTGCCGGGCATAACTGGTGGATATTGAGTTCACCTGGATTTTGTATTTTAGCCAAAGGCAAATTTATTCAAACAAAGAAATCAGCCCGACTGACAGCGCTCGCACAAAAGCAGAGCAGCATAAAAACAGCATGTTGACTTCCAGTGATGGTATAGTTACTTTGAAAAAGTAATCCGATTACTGATTACTCCTTTAAAAAGTAACTTAGTTACTTTATGGATTACTTGATTTTAAAAGTAACTAAGTTACTTTACAAGTTACTTTATTAGTTACTTTCAGCAGCTGCAGACACCACCTCCCGCCGCCTTAACATAAACATTATAACCAGTTTTGCCAACGCGCTCTGCACCACAGTGAACTTCCAATCACGTGTGGTGTAAAATCTTCAAACGCTCTCCTCTGCCAATCAAATTTGTGGCAGACCGCTGCCCTGGCTAGTGAATTGGGACGCGGCCGCAAAAAAAAACGCCTTTATAAAGAGAAAAACGAAAACGGGCGGAAACTAAAGACACGCCGAGCGCGAGAGAGAGAGAGAGAGAGAGAGAGAGCCAGGGGAGAAAGCGAGACGCGTGTGATTGGGGAAGAGCGGAGGGGGAATGGGTAAGGGAGCGGTGTGTGTGTGTGTGTGTGTGTGTGTGTGGAGGAGATGAGGTGGAGAGAGAGAGAGAGAGAGAGAGAGTAACGCACAGTGACTTAAATAAGTAACTTTAATCTGATTACTGGATTGGAAACAGTAACGCGTTAGATTACTCGTTACTGAAAAAAAGGGTCAGATTAGAGTAACGCGTTAATAAGTAACGCGTTACTGACATCACTGTTGACTTCAAAACACATCACTTATTTAAACAGTGCTGTCTGAGGTAACGGCATGATATTTGGTGTGAAGTCCAAAAAAAAAAAATCCAATAGTACCACGCATGCTGGCCAGCCAGGCTAACGTGTTAATCCCAGAAGATCTGGGCAGCGTAATTAAAGAGAGGGCTTGTCCGTTTTCAACAGGGGAAGGAATTAGACCAAAATGAGACTAATTTAGCAAAAGCACAAATGCACCTGCGAGCCTTGCTTGTCTTATGCTCATAGGCCCTTTTAAGTGCCACATGGCTTCCCCACTCAACGATGACAGCAATTAAATACCGCTACTGTCCAGGGTACATGTGCTGCTGCGGCTCTTCTCTACTACTCCTGGTGGATCACACTGAAAACTATGCGACTTTTCTGGAACTTAAAGCTACTGAACCCTTTGAGGCACTAGAGTCACTGTAAGAAACCATTTAGGTTTCAGCTTCTACATTTTTTATCACATTTCTTAATTTGCAACTGTGTAAAAAAGAGGAAATCTGTACAATTTATACAGTTCTGGAATAAAGCCTGTATTTCAAATACAAATGAATTTATTATGCCTTGAACATCATACATAATACCTCATAATAAATTCCATATGCTTGTATAATAACTTGTGGGTACCACTTTAAAAAATAAGACTACCTTTTAAAGGGTTTATAAATGGTTAATTACAATTAGTTTATTAACAGTTACTAATTAGGCTGTAAATGCCTTAAAAATAATTAATAATCAGTTATAACACATACGTAAAAAGGGCAACTATGATCTGTTGTTTGCCAAATAGTGAACACACACACACAGCCATCTATACTGTTGCCCTTTCTGTCAGAAAGAGTCCAAAGAGTCTAAAAGGGGCGAGAGTGCTCAGTTGTAGCGCAGAAAAACGGGCCAAAGAGTCTAAAAGCGGAGAGAGTGCTCAGTTGTAGCGCAGAAAAAGTGGCCAAAGAGTCTAAAAGCGGAGAGAGTTCTCAGTTGCAGTGCGGGAAACAGACCAAAGAGTCTAAAAGCGGAGAGAGTGCTCAGTTGTAGCGCAGAAAAAGTGGCCAAAGAGTCTAAAAGCGGAGAGAGTTCTCAGTTGTAGTGCGGGAAACAGACCAAAGAGTCTAAAAGCGGAGAGGGTGCACAGTTGTAGTGCGGGAAACAGACCAAAGAGTCTAAAAGCGGAGAGGGTGCACAGTTGTAGCGGGAGAAAAAGGGCAAAAGAGTCTAAAAGTAATTAAGGAGGTTAATATTAAGAGACGTCATGAAATGAAACATCAATTTGAAAAATCTTAATTTACACAACACTGTCAAAGATAGATAAAGATAGTAAGTCAAGTAAAAGAGTGTGTAAATGTGAAAATGTATTATTTAAAGTGGTATATTTCATTATTTGTTTTATTACAGAGTCTGTGGGCCGTGACGTCAAATATATTTCTCCTTCTGGCCCCCCAAAAAAAAAGTTTGGACACCCCTGACAACCCGTTTGGTACCAGAGTACCAGGTCTAAATCAATCAAGACTAAAGTTACGAATTCCTAATTTTCAGAATATTGTATCTGATTTGCGGGCATAAAGGAACTGCTATGAAAACTGCTATGAAAGTGTAAGATCTCCAACTAGAAAATTCAACTAGAAACTCTCTGTGCATGTCTGAAAGGGTTAAGGCAAGCATTCACTTTACAATTCTTCCTGTAATATAATCCCAATTACGCTGTCACAGAACCTGAACGTTAATGACATAGGCAGCCACAGAATTTGCCGAGATATAGACGTCATCTTAAGCAGGCCATCATGCAATAAACTTATAAGACCATCGTTATCACAGTTTCCAGCTGGCTTTATCCAAGGCCCTATAATAGTATGTGACCTTCATAACCTTGAGAACGGGAACTAAATGTTATTATCATAATGAAAAACATTGACAGGAGAGAACGAGAGGGGATAGAGCGAGAGCCTCTTCTCGATAGCCTCGCAGGGTCTGAGAGAACTGCACAACAGTATCCAGAGTGCTGGCTTGAATCCTGAGTGGGACCCAGCAGACTGCTGACTTGGTGTCAGGTCCTCGTGACCCTGCCTTTATTCGTATGACCGCTGCCTCTACGCCCCTGGCTAAGGCATTTAACAGCAGAGCTGCACCCGAGGCTTTCCTATCCCTTCACAGCTTCCTTCAATTTGAGAGGTCTTGCTCTTCTGGCTTGTCTAAGAGCAAATAAATCCCTAACAATAGGGCTGCAAGTAATGATTACTTCATTTGGAAGGAGATCACCACAGGCGACAAACTGTAAGTGTGATCCCAAGGGTGCATAAAAGTTCTGGTTTGAGCATAATGGAAGGGATGTGTTCTTTTACGCTGAATGGAAATAGGTTCTCATAGCTTCTCAGCTTACTTGCACAATTTTCTACATACATTTCACAGGGGTTTTTTACAGGTCAAAGTCTGAACCAAGGTTCATTTCTTGGTTGCAGTTTAGAAAGAAGACTAAAGAACTAACTTTCCTCAGTCCTGTTGACACCACCTGTAGGCTGCGTCTCACTATACTCAGCACTGATTGGTTTGTAGAAAGGCATGTGTCAGATGGCAGCATGTTGTCATCATTTCTGCACGTGCCTTTTCAGGTGCCTCCCTACCAGAAATTAACTGATTCCTTTCAAGTTCTGGTCAGACCAAATTATTAAAGTGGCATAGAAACCCCATTGCCTGGATTTTGGCAGTGTAATTGCAGAGCAATGAAGACACACCAATAAAATAAATGCTGTATAAATGCTGACACTGGTGCCAGGCTCTGCACTGTTCTGAAGCAGAATCACAAGTCGGTTCATCAACCCAACATGAATCATTTGTAATCTGCAATTCATGCAATTCATGACTGGAGTTCCATTCATGTATTCAGGTCCTTGAACAGTGTTCTCAAGTCTCACGCTTTGAGCATGTGACACACGCACCTCAGCAAGTTCACACGCTTACACGCCACACGTGGTATTTCTCACGCTTGCCAATCCATCGGCTGTATATTATAATGTACTCTCGTTGAGCCAATCAGAATATAGATCGGTCTGTTGTTAGGCAGACCTAGTCAAAGAGGGTGGAGTTTCAGCCAGAGTGTCAGGCGCGAAGAACTGTCCGATTCGAAAGTTCTGAAACACACGTCGGTGAACAACTGAAGAAGAACAGCGCGCATCCACATGCGATATTTTAGACACCACATCAACTAGGAAAAGTATACGGCGTTTACTAATTCTTCAATTCTCAAATTAAGGGTGTTTTGGGTGTAACGTGCAATAAACCAATCAGTGTGTCACTTGCCATTCTGTTTAAGAGCCAGGTGTGCTCTTTGGCCTTGGCAGATTTTTTTGCTATTGTTCTTACAATTCACTGCTAAGATAGCAATGAACATCTGACTGTTGATGTTTGTGTAAATTGTATTTAGTCAGTAGCGCACCTGTGACTTCATCTTCGTCACCAAGATAGCAATACGCCAGAAATTTACCTGAACACAACTCACTTCCAGATCACTACACCCAACGGCGTCAATATATATTCACAAGCTCCCTAACTAAACAACTAAAGCAATGCCAAAATCAACCTATATCAATTAACCAATGGATCCCTTTTAAAAAGGAATGTGTTCACACAGCCAATATTCATGAGCCGTTTGTATCTTATGTTGTCACTTGTACCGGACACCTAAGTGTGGGCCAGAATTAGAAAGCACATGGTGTTTGGAACATGCCGCTGACTCAGCACTGGAGCCATGGCTCCTCTTGGCTTTCCGTCTGCCTCCTCTAACCTGCCCATGAAAACGGCGAGAGGCCAGGTCAACTCCAATGAGCCGGCTGATGCAGATGGCCTGAGCCACGCTACTGTCCGTTCTGACAGTGCTTAGATTCAACCAGGGAACTCACTCTATCACTCTTTACTCCCAGTAGGAATGTTTTTGATGTACATCACTTCTTTTCACCATTTTTATTTTGCAAAAACAACTATCCCTGCCCTCTGCTTTGCTTGTGACAACTGAACTGAACAGGTTGTGCAACCCATGCTGATTTCCTGTGGTGATTTGCTGCAAAATAAAATTCTCCAACAATCGGAACACATAACGAGGCTCAATTGATGGGCAAAAGAAAATAGGGTAAATAAAATGTCTGCAGCAAAACAGCTTTTGCCATAGCATTTGGTTGTAGATGCAAAAACCAGAACATTCACTTAGCATATCATGTCCCAAGGCTAGACTATCAAACGCAATGCACGCTATTACATTCAAATTAACTAGAGCGATCCAGTATCTGTTTTTTTTTTTTCTTTTCTTTTTTCTCCCAAGCAAATGAAAGAGAAATGCTATACAGGCCCACGTTCAACAGCTACTTCAAAGAAAGTTAAGTGAGCTGACAGTCTGTAGATTGTTCTCCACGGCGGGTGGGTGAGCACAACAGAGCGACAAACAGCACGGCCATGAGAGAGACAGGAAAACACACTTACCAAGACATCAGGTAACGCAGCTGCTCGGATTCCGGTTCTTAGATCCTTTAAAAACAAGCTGGCTATGCTTGCAGGTACCCATCAGGCGTGATTCTAAACTTCTCCAGAGTTTCTCCAATCTTAAAAATAAGGTTTTCTTTGCTTTTTGAAACAGTACTTGTGGATCATGTGAGGGTCCTTGACCTTCTTGGCCATCTACTAAAGGGTACATTGGGAAACCAAACAAAGGTGGCACTATGACTCTATGATCGAATCAAAAATCTAGGCCTTTCTGGTACCTTTATTTTTAAGACTGGAGTATAGTTTTAAAATTCCCTTATAAACTACAGTAACACTGTATTTCATTTCAATCTATGATATGATTGAAAGGAATTAAAGCCCCCCTTAAATAGGTCTCATAACACATCTCATAAAATTTTCCACAGAGAGTGATATCTTTCTTTGCCTTACCTGTATTGCATGCTTAAATGCAAGCTCCATTGAAAGAAAAAGTATTCAGGTTATATGTATGCTATATGTTCAAATGTATTGGGACACATGCTTATTTTATGCTTATTTTTTTGTCATGGGTATTAAAAAGGGATTTGTTGGTGAAACTGTACAGAGTTTTTACTGTACAGAAAAGGCTATTGGAGCTGTTACATTTTAGAGCAGGAGGCAAGTATTGGATGGAGCACCATCATTAAAGAGATCAGAGTTCCCCTGCTATACAGTGTTCAATTCTCAAAACTGGGTGATTTACACAACTGTAGTTAATCCATAGTGTCTTTTTTTTACTATTGGCCATTCTCATCTACATGGGTTAGACAGCAGAGAACACCTGTTTGTGCATCTTTATAAATTAGATGAAGTGTCCACAGACAATTGGACATATAACGTATTTCATAGCAAGCATACAGAAGTTGTTACAGCAGAAGAAATGCCCACAAACCAGTCGTACTATCAGAACAGTAGGAAGTAATACTTGAATTGCCCTCACATCCAAAACAAAAAGTGATTTTCTCCAACCAATACCTTCTAATAGAAGCTTTATGAAAGTGAAATTTGCCTTAATACAAATTGCACTTATCTCAGTTGTCTTAAAGCCCAGTGAGACGGCATTCAAGTGCTTCCCAATGAAGAAGAGTACGCCACAAAATAGCACAACAAAATTGGCAAAGTAAATAAAGTAGCCATTATCAATTGACTCAACTCCATTGCCTTTTCAACCACTAATTACGCTAAACATGGGGAAATTGTTGCCTTTTAGTCACAATCAAATAGAAGCTTTTTTTGTGCTTTATTCTTTATTCTTTCAAAACCAGTCCTAGGGGAGCAGAGTCAAGAGACTATTCTCAGACAGCCACTTACCTGCTCTGAAGAAACGCTCAATTCTCAAGAAAAATTCCTCATTTTCTTCAGTGAGATGGGTTCTCCGAGAACCCATCTCAGTGATTGAGTAAGTAGTTACCACTCCAAGCGCTGGCGGCATGTATCGCCGGACGAAAGGCAATCCACTTAATGAACACGGGCCGCTATGCTGACATACTGTACATGCATCTCGAGCGTAGAGAAAAAAAGGCAGCGGTGGAGGAACACCTACCTTAAGGACATTCTCTTATACTCTTAGATTCAGAGCTCACTATTCAGCAAAGCCACTTATACCATATGATCAAGAGAATCTACATCGAAGTGTTCAGCGAAGGATCACAAAGCAATCGGCTAAGAACCGTATAAGCAGGGATATGGAAGAGACAAAAAGGAGATTAGGTACCTTTACTTTTACCTACAGAATTGGATGAAATGGTTCCATGGAGGAGGCAGAGCCCAAAGAAAGGGGAAACAAAGGGAAAGGAGAGAGGCATTTAATAAGAGTTACGATTATGCAAAAAAAAGAAAGGCAAAAAGGGCAGATAGAGGAGAATCAGTAATGTGGGTGAAAGTGAAAACAGGGTGAAAAAGCTGGTAGTAGTAGTAGTAAGCAGTGGGGGTCTGCCACATGCACTAGCAGGCAATTAAAACTCTATTAACTAGCCTTGTTTGCTAAACTGTCAATTTTCAAGTTGACTTTTGACTATTGAACTGATCATGGTCATGGTCCACCCACAGATTTTTTTTTTTTTTTTTTTCACAGCGAACTATTTTACGTTGTGCAACTGGTAACAAGTTTTGACTCACATCAAATACCAATCACATACAACCAGCCAGTTGGATTTATTTGTTTTGGTTCTAATGCAACATTGCACAGCTGAACACACTTGCAGGAGAACACTAATCGCCAATTTTGTGCAAGTAACAGATGTCCACATTAGCTAGTATCCAACTGTATAGTATCCAATGGGGGAGATGGTGGACCATCCTACAGACACAGAGAGAACCGAGGCTAACTGCGCTCTATAGGACTCTCAGTGACGAATGGCTGTGGCATTACTGTACATTGAAAAAAAATGATGAGTAAAATTTACTTTTTAAAAAAGTTTCGCAACTTTCTGCATTTGCTTTTTTTAAGTAAATTTAATTTCATATCAATTTAAGTAACTTCAACTTCGTTTCAAGACTTAAATGTTACATAGAGTAAATAAGTGAACTGAACCCTTTACTTAATTTCTGCATACAATATTACCTAATTATAATTACTTAATTTGTAAAATATTACTCAAATAATTTATGAAACATAATATATAACATAATATAAATTACTGAAATTAAAAAAAAATATTTGTAGTAGGGCTCTCAGCATTAAAGTGTTAACTTGCACTGTTAATTTGGAACACATGTTACTATTTTTTTAACGCAAGTTAATTAAGGCACCAAGTTTGACCCTTACTTCTGCCGAAATCTGCCCCGCCCGCGCCCAACGCACTGATTAGTTGTATGGCTGAACGATTGAACGATGCACTCTTACGGTGTCCAGCAGTAACACTCCAGTTCAGACTTCCAGCTCCGACCTGAGTAGAGATCTCTCTCTCTCTCACACACACACAGACCTACCCTTTCCTGCCCCTCATCTCTGAAATTTTTATACTCATCAAATTAATTTTTAATTCAGAAATCCTTAAAACCAAATTTACAGTCGAATTTATCATGCATTCTTTATTCCAGCACCCTACATTGATTTTATCTCCCCTCAAACACACATGTATATACTATTATTTTAATTGACAGCATTAATATACATATAATTGCAATTTACATTTCTTACATTTATTATTTTATTTACATTTAAATATCCACTATTAAAATTCACGTCTGAAGAAAAACAAATGCGGTTAATCGCAGTTAATCACAGAATTTTGTTGTGATTAATCGGATTAAAATTTTTTAACCGATTGACAGACTAATTTTTAGTTAAAACACACATTCAAATATTTACATAATTTAAAAAAAATTATTTTGTAAACAGACCAAGTCTCACTGTCTCAACACATAGATGGCATGTAATATATTATTTTTAGTACACTATTTTTAGTATGTTGAGACTTTAGTATGTTAATATGCATGTTTAACAAAAAATATTAAAATTTTAGGAATTATAATATTATATTATGTATCATAAATTGTATACATTATACAGTAATTGTAATTAGGTAATATTGTATGCAGAAATTACTGTAAGTAAAGGTTACTAAAAAAAGATTGATTCAGCTAAAATAAACTAAGTAAAGTTTACTAGAAGCAAGGATTGACTTAAGTTCAGTTCACTTATTTACTCTATGTAACATTTAAGTCTTGAAACCGAGTTGAAGTTACTTAAATTGATCTCAAATTAAATTTATTTTAAAAAAAAAAGCAAATGCAGAAAGTTGCGAAACTTTTTTTTAAGTAAATTTTACTCATCATTTTTTGTTCAGTGTAGAGCAAACTCCTGATAACAGGGTGGTTGTAGACATTTGTGGGCGGAGCATGTTCTGTTCTTTTTTTTATGAACTCATATTAGAAATCACTATGGTTATATTTTTTGCTCATTGCATGATCAAACGCTTTGGTCGTACCTGTAAAAAAAAGCAAGCACAGCTTAGCGGTGAAGCCATGCCTTCTTCAAACGTCTGGATGCAACTTCTTAAACCTTGGCAAACACAGCTTCAACACAGCGTGAGCGAGAAGCGGTCCGAGCGAAGCCTTGAGCTAAAGGCACACAGGCGATGAGGAATGAGGCGGGAATGAGTGAGAAAGAAACAGAGGACATACCTTGGTCGCCCATCATCATGTGCGCCAGACCTTTAAGGGAAACAAGAGTTAACAGTCAGATAAGGAGACCAAAACATTAGGGAAGAAGCTTCTACTACACTGGTACTCAGGCATATCTCTGCATGCCTGGTGGTCCTGACAGGGTGGGTGGACCACAGGATGGAAGATACAGGGAAAAGATCACATTTGAGGACCACTGGACCACAAATGTCAGATTTTATTAATTGTTCTTTTTATTTTCCTAGTCATAAATATTTCCTGCTAGAAAAATACACTGTTGCTTACACTAACAAAGTCTAAAATATATATTACAATAAATATTAAATACATTTCTTATCCAAACACCTTGGATACGACATCTTTAAGGATACCTCATCTAATCCAACCTACCGTCACAATAATCCTCTGCTTTTCCATCCGTGATTTACAGTGCAAACAGAGACAGACGGAGCTAAACACAGCCATATTTTCCAACCCCTCTTTGGCAACACCATGAAATACAGCCCCATCATTTTCCTCTCTGCTGCACAAAAGTATAAGTACCTTTGTACGAAAGCTGATACGTTATATACTATAAATGTCAGAGGTGTTTTTCAATCTGAATTGAGTTCATTGAATTGACCAGCTGCCAAACTGTTCAGTTTAACATGATCCATTCGGGAGTGATCGTCAATTCATGAGCTACGTTGCAGTCATATCCATAATTATATTTTAACTGTCTAACAGATGATTCACAATAAAGTTAGTCATTTACAAAGAAGCAGTCAGCAATACTTACCCATCCAGAAAGGAGCATGCTACTATCAGATTTCTACTTTTTGAACTGTGCTCATGTTTTCTGGTTCTCTTAATACTCTTAAAAAAATAATGGCTCTATTGTTTGTGCGGTATAAGTTCATTTAGAAAAAAAAACACTTTTGGTTGCATGAAAACAATGCTGTACTTCATAACATTAAAAAAAGAACTGACTCACGAAACACTGTATAATATACAAGTATATATATATATATATATATATAAATATATAACAATATTTAAGTTAGGAGTGAAACGATTACTCGAGTAAATTGAGTAACTCAATTTAAAAAATTGAACAATTAGTTTTCTGTGCCTCGTTTAATTCATTTTAAAACGCAAAGCACGGAATTTAGCGCGGACTTTTAATGTGAAAAAGCGCTTAGAGTTACGTCACCCACACACAGGAAGCAGGAAGTGGAGGAGGCGGAGGTCTTTGGAGCGGTGAGCAGGTATATTTAACTTACAACAAATCAACTAGATTACCATCAGTGTAGCTTAATAACAGAACGGCAGCGCTGTGGAGTATTAGAAATACTGGTAACGCTTTATTTTAAGGGACACAAATTAGCCGCTTATTAATGTCTTGTTATATGCTTAATAAAGCCTTAATTGGACATTTGTAAATGATTTATTCACTTCTTATTAGGCTTTTGTTTTGTGTAAGTGTTTTTGGTGCTTAATTAGGGGCCTGTTATGTGGAAATTATTAATAATGTCTGTATTAGTTCTTATAGTTCTAGATTTAATACAGGCTTTATGTAATCAGTCAATACAGCGCTGTGGAGTTTATAAACAAATAACGTTACATGTTAAATTAGGCTGAGCTAAAGTTACTCTGGCCGGAATACACGGCCATGAACTTACTGCATTATGTTATTTAGTTTTAGTTATGTCAATTAATTACATCTGAGTAGTGTAAAACGTAAAGAAACAAACAAAACATTTTTTTAATACTTTAGTTGTAACAATTATTCCATAGTTTCTGAAGTATTTCTAAAAAAAACGTCCCCTGTCCAAGAAGAAGAATCCACTGACTTGGTGGGAAAAGAATGCAGCGAGCTTATCCAACCCATGTTTATGCCTTTATTATTGATTAATGCCCTCTATTTAATACTTACAAGATATCCTAAATTGAAATAATTTAACTTAATTTACTAAATTATTAATTATTAAATTATTTCTTGTGATATTTATGTCTAGTTTGTGTTTTATTTATTTCTATTTGTGTCTGTAATGTGGAAATGTATGTTCGGAATTTAAAAATGAAACCAATTGGTCATTCATTATTAAGTTAAATTTCTTTTTAATGTAAATTTTAATAGCTTTTTAGGCAAGCAAATATGTTTTATCTGATTACTCTATCAATCGAATCGATTTTTCAGTAGAGTACTCGATTACTAAAATAATCGATAGCTGCAGCCCTAATTTAAGTACTTAATATATGCAAATTTATTTAATTTGTGTTAGTATTAGTAGTTCACATGCAGCTCTACCTCAAAAGCAAGAGAGGGCACTAAGTTTCTTTTTTTTTAAATAATAAAATCAATATTTATTTTTGAAAATGTAATTGCATCACGTTCGCTATATCCCATGACATTCATCAACTAGACTGAATTAAGCAGTTATTAGCTAGCTTTGTGGCTCTGTAATTCTGCATATCCTACACATAACCATGTTATTCCTTGTATAAATCTTCTGAAATCATGGCATTAATAAATATGACACCCTGGTTATTATTTAAAAGCTTGATGAAAACTCAAGTCTGCTCTTCTAACCTTCGTTCCTCTGTACCGCCGCCGCTTTATTCCATGCTGATGGATACTGAAGAATGCTTTTGACATTTAACTGATGTGGGTATGGAGGAGAAGGATGATTTACCTTTTCGACCTTGAATGAACATTCCACTCATTCCATCAGTAGGTATAAGGAAGCCAGACTGAATGCACGTTTGGAGGTTTTGAGATGATGGAAGCCACACATGACGTTCTCCATTATGAATGACATAGTTTGACAAAATACAGGTGCCAAAGTAGGACTTGAGAGTGAATCCAAAGAACAGCCACTCTGGGTTACATAAAGAACATTTAATGGATAGGTGTCTGAGGATCCGTTTTAGAAAAAGAGACGTGTGAAGTGTAAAGAATCTATACTTTTAAAAAATATAGGTGGTGAAGAAGCTATAATATGCAATGGAATAGAGGTCCTCGATTCTGGAACTTGAATTGAGACTTTTGGTAGGTAGTTTTTGGTAGGGGTGAAACTATGTGGTCATTCAATTACTTTAATTGTCCCCTTAAAAAAATAACTTAAAGTGTGACTTTTTAAGAAAATGAAAGTGGTTCTTTAGTGCAAATACAAATAGGTCTATCTATGCTGTACCCCAAATGTACTTGTTTGTGGTTCTTTCAATGTTAGCAAGAATCCTATTTAAAGTATTAATATACTATATATAACTTAATGTTTGTAAAACGACCTAAAACTATAGTGTCTTTTTCATTTTTTTTGTGAGTCACATAGAAGGTTCAACTATTTCTGGTTCCTAATAGGTTCCAGTGGATCCTCTACTGCTTCAATAGTCAAATACTGTCATAAACCTATGTGGAAAGTAAAGGGCTTTAATTACCTGAGAACGGGCGTAAAAACGATAAATCACGCCGAGCGGGACAGAGAGACGGGAAGGCGTGTAAACAAAAGTTCGCCCGAGAGAGACGTTTTATTTATTTATTTTTTTCAGTATCGTTCATTATAGTTCAAACAACCTCACGGGCCAGATGTTTCATGCTTGCCTATTGCCGCCCTATGTTTTAGGGTGTACTCAGAATATGGACTGATAGCATTAGTCAGACCAGGTGCTTGGGCACAGCACAGATTGCCTAATTTAAAATACATTTTTAAATAACGATTTAGATTAAGTTCTCCAACATGGTCAATTTAACCATGCAAAGAACATTTTAGGCATTTAAATGGTTTATTTTTAGAATTTTTAGAATCCTATTTTTTTTCTTAAAAAGAGTGTAATATGGAAGCTTGTAAAAAAAATCTACTCTTTTTGGGTAGAGCATGGATGATCAAATTGAACATATTTCACATTTCTGAACTTTATGTCCAAGCCAAGAACAAAAGAGGATTTTTTATTTTTGTAAAGTGCAGAGTTGGTACAAGCACAGTAACAGTAACTGCATATTCTTGTACTGTTCTCAACAGATTACATTTTACAAGCCAAGCAGACCTTTTATCCCGATGTTTCACTTTGGCTTGCAGGCATTCACTTGACTTCCTCATCCCAAATTATAATGATTCTGTTCAACTCCTGCCCTTTTTGCACAATAGCTGAATTTGACATCTCTGAGCCATTTTAACAATTGGGTAATTTCCGCCCTCCCGGAGGACCGAAGGGAGCGAATCTGGGGTCCATCCTGACTTTTTTCTCACAATGCTACCCAAACCTGACTGCTATTATCAGCTTCTTTTTTAAGCTACTCCACAAAGATCTCAAATTCAGCTCCAGTGGAAAACTCGGGAAGTGAAAGATTAATGGCAAGGTATAAATTACCTACCGTCCACTCACAGCACATGTAATGACAATGATAAACCACATAATGGGTCTAGGTTGAGGTAAGTATAATTAAGAATAAAAAAAAATGAAGAAACTGATTACCCACCTTCAGCAGGGTTGTCTTCTGCGGGCACAGTTGGGGCAGGAAGAGAGAAAGGAAGACATTCATTAAGCAGCATGCAGACCAGTACTTGCCATTGCATGTTACCATGCAAGGCATCATAAATCACATGCAAGTGCTGTGGAGGCTCATGGTGCTCCAGCAGTAATGCTGCCACTGGACACATTGAGAGTTTGTACTCAGACTGGTACTTGAACATTCGCTGCTCGGTGTCGGATGCCACCCATAGTGTAGATGTCGGTCAGATGCCGCTCATCGACAGCCTATTTGGAAAATTGACCATGTTAGTGTTGAAGTTGAATCAGAAACCTCCAAAGGCTACTTGATGATAACTAGGTGTTGTCCTAAGCTTTCATAAGCTGTCTCACATATCCTGTGTTTTGCACCATTTGGTGCATTGGTTGTATGGTTGTGCACCTTTAGAAATGAACGCAGCCGATCTGCAATGTGCAGTAATCACAGTAATGCTAGGGGCAGTACAGGCATCTCACAGCTTCAAACAGAAGATTGTTTGGAAGAATCCTTTATAGAGTTCTATATGATGTGTCCTTACTAATGTGGTAAGTCAGGGGTGTCCAAATTACGGCCCACGGGCCATTTGCGGCCCGTTTCCTTTTTTGGAGCGGCCCGTGAGGTATTTTAGAAATAGAATGAAAGTTGGCCCGCTGTTAAGCAGGTTTTTATAATGTGAGATTCAAAGTTTGAACGCTAGGTGTCAGAAACGGACCAAAGAGTCTAAAAGCGGAGAGAGTGCTCAGTTGTAGCGCAGAAACCGGGCCAAAGAGGCTAAAAGCGGAGAGAGAGCGCAGTTGTAGCGCAGAAAAACAGGCCAAAGAATCTAAAAGCGGAGAGGGTGTGCAGTTCTAGCGCAGAAACCGGGCCAAAGAGTCTAAAAGCAAAGAGAGTGCGCAGTTGTAGCACAGAAAAACGGGCCAAAGAGTCTAAAAGCGGAGAGAGTGCTCAGTTCTAGTGCAAAAACCGGGCCAAAGTGTCTAAAAGCGGGGAGAGTGCGCAGTTGTAGCTCAGAAAAACAGGCCAAAGAGTCTAAAAGTTGCCGTAATTAAGGAGTTTAATATTAAGAGAAATCATGAAATGAAACATCAATTTGAAAAATCTTAGTTTACACAACACTGTTAAAGATAGATAAAGAAAATGTATTATTTAAAGTGGTATATTTTATTATTTGTTTTATTACAGAGTCTGTGGCCCGTGACTTCAAATATATTTCTCCTTCTGGCCCCCAACAAAAAAAGTTTGGACACCCCTGTGTGGAAGGATCTATTAACACATCTAGCACATGAACCGTTATATTTACAATGCAGCCTTAACTGCAAATCAATGATTTGAAACACCCAGATAAGATTTCTCCCTGTGCACTAGTACGTTTTTTGCCAACAAGCGTTGTATACATCAAAAGATGTATTAAACAAATGAGAATGTTTTCTTGAAAACATAATAAAGAGTAAAAACTTGGGTTGCTGATACAGTAACGTAGACACTGTCACATACAAAACCCATATACACTGTAATACCAAAAGTCATGGTAAAGGAATTAGTATCGTTTCTCATGACTTTTCCCACATTCCATGGAATATGCATATGAGGCTCCTATATTGAATGTAAATGTGATTTTTTTTTGGTAACACTTTATTTTAAGGAACACAAATTAGGCGCTTATTAATATGTCTTATTATTTGCTTAATAAAGCCTTAATTAGATATGGGTAAATGATTTATTCACTACTTATTAGGCTTTATTCTGTGTTATTCAGTGTTATTGGTGCTTAATTTGTGGTCTGTTATGTGGAAATTATTAATAATGGCTGTATTAGTTCTTATAGCACACAATAAACATCTATGTTAGCCCTCTGATGAGCAGAATAACTTTAACCTTATTGGCTAACATTTTGTTTAGCCTGTTAAGCATTAAGCATTAAGCATTAACCCTGTTAGGTACTAACTATTAGCTTATTCTACTAATGTTATTAGTGTATAATTGGCAGCAGTTTGATCTATGTGAGTTTATGGTAAGGTTATGGTTGAGCTGGAGTTTATTGAGTTAATAAGGGCTTAATAAGTCACTAATAGATCAAGATGTGCACCATATTCTAAAGTGAGGTTCTGTTTGAATTAGCTAATAGTTAATACTTAATAATCTGCTTATCAGAGGGCTAACATAACTGTTTATTGTGCGCTATAAGAACTAATACAGCCATTATTAATCATTTCCACATAATATACCCTTAATTAAGCACCAATATCACTTATAATAACACAGAATAAAGTCTAGTAAGTCATGAATTGAATAAATAATTTACAAATGTCTAATTAAGGCTCTATTAAGCCTCAAATAATAAGACATTAATAAGCGCCTAATTTGTGTTCCTTAAAATAAAGTGTTACCGATTTTTTTTTTTTTTTTTTGCCAGAGTGGCTTGTCTGCACACACAGACAAATCTAGCCAGATGTCATTGGTCACAATCGTTACCACACACTGCTCTGTCCAGTGTGTGTGGAGTAATTCCTTCTGTGATGTATTCTTGGTACACATCTGGTGACAATGTGAATTTTGTGGGAATAGTAAATGCCTATACACCTTTGCGAATGGAATTTCCCATTTATCTGGCACCCACTAATTCACATCGCTGGTAGTATTTAACCTCAGTCACAAGATAACACCTCACAACTTGGTAGGGTACCTGAGGTAACACATCATGACCAGTTTACATGCTGCTGTCCCCTGACTTTGCAATTTCAGTGTAGCTCACCCAATAAATAATCTACAGATGCTGGCGAAAGAGTTGATTCACAGCAGTACTCTGTAACAATTCCTCTGTTGTCAGACTAAATTGAACTTTGGGGTTATTTAGTTGATTATCTGCACATTTCCCAGCCTCATCACAAAGCCTCACCGCAAGAATCAGGTCAGCGTGCAGCTCCGCAGTAATAGAGGCTTTGTAATAACATCAACACGCCCACCAGCTTATCACACTCTCTATTAGCAATCTATGGGTTAGACACGGGCCAGGCGATGTGGTGCTGTTTCAGCAATTCTTCACTGCATGCTTAATTTAATACTGTTCAAACACTTGCAGTACAGCAGTGCTAGGCTACCTTCCAGAACGCAGACATGCATAAATAACAATGAGCAATTAGCATACACAAACAGGTATATTCATTCCTACACTATATGGTTACTCTGTGTACTCTATGGAATTTTTAATAATACTTTTTTATTTGACCTAACTCATTATTATATTATATTATATTATACAGTATATTTCCTGTAATATCTCACAACATGATCAAGATGTGTCATTAGATCCTGATGAAGCTCCTTGAGGAAAGGCATGTGTTTGATCGATAGAGACTTATTAATAGCTTGGAGTCGAGAAAGACTATAAGACATACGTCAACTTGGCTAATTTTCTCCCTCCTAACAGGTAAGCAAGCTCTGAGCTTTAGCTAAGGTTAGCTAACTTTAGCTTGGAAATTTATCACAGCCACTCTTAGGGAAGGGCATTTTAAGTCATTTCAACCTTCAACGTCTCAAAAATGTACTCTCTGTGCAGCTGGATTATAAAGGCAGAGAGTATTTAAGATGGTGAAAAGTAAAGAAAAGTGGTCCAGGCTAAGGCTAATATGCTAGTACACAAATGTGGTGTAGAAATTGGAACTCCACTAACCATTTTACATTCTTGCTGACATTTAGTACATATTGTTTCTTTAACAATTAGTGTTAATCCCTGCTATTTCTGCCTCAGGCCAAACTGAGAAGCCTGTACCAAACTCTGGTAGAGAGAGTTCATTCATGGCTTTGGTTGCTTAATCATTCAAGATACATTCAGGTAAATAAAGGCCAAAACTTATGGTCAAATTTTGCATAAAATAGTGTGACTATATAAAAGGGTACATAGAGTTCCCTTTTTTTTAACATAGGATATTCACCTAATATAGATGTAAATACCTCCAAATTTAAGCTGACACTCTACACTTGTTCCCTAATCCCCGTGGTCATTCTTTCATTTTAAATCCAGTCCTTTGGCCTCCAGTAACCAAAATAATAAATATGGTGTCCCTGTCCAATTACCTAAGCACTGCACTGCAAATCCTCATTGATACAAAGCCTTTCGTCAGTTGCGCGAGCCAATCGGACACATCTGATTAAGCAGAGACGGAGCGAATGGTCATAGCGAGTGGATCTGTCAGCATGTGATGGTGTCAGGCTACAGCTTTCACCAGCAGCGGTTTAATAGCATCTCGCAGCTTACCATCTCGGTCATTCTCCCCCTGCCTCACTGAGATAGGGTGGAGTGGGGAAGAGTGAGGGACGTGGCGGTTAAGTGTCCAGCCACTCTGCAGGAAATCGATGGAAAGCCGCAGCAGCGGACAGCGGCTAGTGCCGGATTACGACTCTCGCTGGGAGAGCTCTTAGCTACCGCTGTCTCTCTCGGTGTGGAATATTTGCATTGGCTGTCTCTCTCATAGCACTCCCAACTCAATCCTCACACCACTTATTTATGGCACTCGGAGGACGCTTTAATCCAGAGCGATTTACCGTAACATACAGTGATCAGCCAAAAGAGTACAACCACCTATCTAATATTGTGTAAATATTAGATACTTGGTGGCACCAAGTATTTGTGGCCCAAGAACATTCAAGACAAGACCAAGTCAAGCTGTGCCCATCAAGGCATGGTTCTGACCTAGTCATCTAGCCTTCACAAATTCAATTAAAATATGTATAGCACAGGACCACAATCCTTCAGGACCAGGAGTTGGGAACCACTGTATTATATAATACCACCACCAGTTCCCAGAACAGTTTTACTGCTGTTGTATTTAAACTGCACATCCTTGTGTATGGTGACCAGAGAAGTGGCATACTTTTTGGGTGGTCAGGTGGGGGCCAGGTTGCCCAGAAGGCCCTGTGTAGGCACACCAAGTTCCTTGCAGACAGTGATGACCAGAACTGTGCATGGCTTGTGCCACCACTTTCAAACAATCTAGCTGGTAGACAACCATCTATGGTTGCCAAGAAACGCAAGGATCTAAGACAGGGGTGTCCAAACTTTTTTTGTTGGGGGCCAGAAGGAGAAATATATTTGAAGTCACGGGCCACAGACTCTGTAATAAAACAAATAATGAAATATACCACTTTAAATAATACATTTTCCTGATTACTTTCATTTACACACCATTTTACTTGACTTACTATCTTTATCTATCTTTGACAGTGTTGTGTAAACTAAGAAACTTTTAGACTCTTTAGCCTGTTTTTCTGCACTAAAACTGCGCACCCTCTCCGCTTTTAGACTCTTTGGCCCGTTTTTCTGTGCTACAACTACGCACTGTCTCCGCTTTTAGACTCTTTGGCCTGTTTTTCTGCTCTAAAACTGCGCAGCCTCTCCACTTTTAGACTCTTTGGCCCATTTTTCTGCGCTACAACTGAGCACTCTCTCTGCTTTTAGACTCTTTGGCTCGTTTTTCTGCGCTACAACTGCGCACCCTCTCCGCTTTTAGACTCTTTAGCCCGTTTTTCTGCGCTACAACTGAGCACTCTCTCTGCTTTTAGACTCTTTGGCCCGTTTTTCTGCGCTACAACTGCGCACCCTCTCCGCTTTTAGACTCTTTGGCCCGTTTCTGACACCTAGTGTTTAAACTTTGAATCTTACATTTTAAAAACCTGCTTAACAGGGGCAAACTTTCCTTCTATTTCTAAAATACCTCGCTCCAAAAAAGAAAAAAACGGTAGTTTGGACACCCCTGATCTAAGACTTTCATGAACAGCAATTGTTTTCTATAAGTTGTTATATTTATACATAATTTAATTAATGTACACAGGTAATAGATTCGACTGCAGCTCAGCACAATCAGACTTCAGTACCATAAATACCTGTTCTATGCAACCGATTACGATGTTCCAAAATCAGCCTGCTGTACCACAATGCATCAGCTCACTTTTACACCCCTGCTGTCTCCTGTGCCGCTATTGGCTTCCGGGCCGTGCCACCGCCAACAACAGCTACACACAGCAATAATCCATAAACCACCACACAATGCCTCTAACATCCTTTTGACATCCATTTCAGAAATAGTGGACAGCAGTGATCCTAAGCCCCTGTAAATGCAGTCGTTTATGAGCCAGCGTGGGCTCTCTCCCTCTCCCGCCGTGCTGCTTTTCATGATGCACTCACAGATGATAAATAGATAATGCCCGGTCCGGCCTTAGCGTCCGGGCCACAGAGAGACCGTCTCTTAGACTGGAGCGACTGGGCGAACAGATGCGCCCCGGCCATCCCCCGTTCTTTCTGCATCTTGCTATGCGACCTGATCCCTCGGGATAATCACAGAGTAGCTTATAGTTCTAATAACCTTAATCCCTGGATTCACAACAAACCCGCAATAGCATTACAGATGCGAGATGCATCTTCTGCTCTGTCTCTCTGACGAGCGTGAGCGATCCGCCTTAAAAACGGGATTAGAGGCTCGAAAGTTATCTCCACGCCGCATGCACACTGTGAGACAAGGTGAAAACAATTAAGGCTTCACTTTATTACAGATCTGAGACATGATATATAATGCTGTGAAAATAATGGTTATTGTTATTGATTACATCATTCTGGGTACATTATTATTATAATTAAAGCCTACAGCAATAGGTTTATTATTTAGGTACTAATCTTAATGCAGAAACTATTATTATTTATTAGGTAAGAGGTTGATTGAGTATGTCCTGTGGAGTCCCACAGGGTTCTATTTTAGGGCCTATAAAATTTGTGTTAACAAATTAACAATGGCAGTTATGAACGTATTTCTGCACACTGCATGCATACAGTGAGTCAAGGTGAAAAAAATTTGCTCTTCAGTTTATTAAAGATCCTAGTTATATAACATTACATAATATTGTGTAAATAATGCTTACTGTTACTAATAACAGCATTTCTGGGAAGATCCAAGATCCACTTGAGGTCTACGTTAATTATTCAGTTATTAGTTATAATGCAGCTATTATGCTATTATACATTATTTTGTTTGTTTTAGTAGGAATATCTCATGTTTTTTTATATATTTTAATAGACATTTTTAATAATACTTTTAATAATATATTTTTTATAAAATGTTGTTTTTAGTAACTGATTGATACGTCTACTGTGCCTATACTGCTGTGTGGCGCATGGCAACTCTAGCCAGACAAATCAGGTCACAATCATTACTACCCACTGCACTGTCCACTGTGGGCGGTAATGTCTTTTATGCCATATTCCCCTTACATGTAGATCGAAGAATTTTAAATGACTGTATAACTTTAGAAATGGAATGTTACACTGATCTGGCCCCACATTAGCTTCTTCTAATTTCGTCTTCTGATTTTTCATTATTGTCTGTAATAATCAACTGTTCACTCTACTGTACATATGTAGCAACTGGATAAAAAGGAAAAAATGCTTGAGTATTCTTCTTAACAATTTCAAAAGCTTTTTATCAGAAAAAAAACTGAAGTGAAGGCTTAAAAACCCTCTACAAAACACTCTGACCTTGCTAAAAAATAAAACTGTCTCTTTGTTCCGTCCTATTACAAGAGTAACCCTGGACATGCTTTTCCACAGCATTGTTTCACTACTAATCATTCCCTTCCATTGTAAGCTTTAACACACAGGGCCCTGTCATACACCCTGTGCAAGGCGTATCACGATGCTCTTTGCTATCTTACACCCCACATCAACAGTTTATTTGAACACCTTGCACCCACACCATGAAAAAAGCATCAGAGTTTAGTAGGGGTGTGATGAGATCTCGTGGTACGAGATCTCGCGAGATTAAAACGTGGCGATATTTCTCGTAAAGCTTAAACCTGTCTCACGGAAAAAAAAATTATGTTTAGTGTGGACTTTTTAAGCGGGATCTGGCAACACAGTAGCGATAGCAGCGAGTGTAGTGGCTGAGCAGTGAGAGCAGCTCTCAGCAGAAGAGGAAAATTCGGGCATTTGCACAAAAGATGCTTCTGCTACTTTTAAGTTGAATGTCTGGCTGCATTTTGGCTCCAGTGGAAACAATAAACGGTGACAGAGTGACCAACAAGACACAAACCATATATAAATACTGTAAGTAAATTCTACACGTGACTGTTTCATAGGCAGCTGTACTAATCCCTTAGCTCTGTACTGTATTTAAAAAAATAAATCTGTCTCTGTTTGCACTTCAAGCATAATAAGTCTTAAGATGACTGGTTATGGTTATGCATAGTTAAATTAAGAAGAGATTTAGGAGAAAAAAACACTAACCACAGTCTTTAGAATGACTGGTTGTGGTTTGCACTTATTGTTTGCGCCATTTAAGACCTAGAAAAGTTTTATTTTTATTTTTTATTCTTATTTCTATTTCTTATAGAATCGATGTGTGAGAGAAACCAGTCTGTTAAGTTTGCGTTATATGATTTTGTCAAGTAAAACTCTAGTTTTCAAAGCATTTTTCATTTTTGACGTTTTCTTTAAAATTTTATTTTTAAATCTCGTCTCGTTCTCATGAACCCAGTATCGTGTCTCGTCTCGTCTCATCTCGTGATATTAGTGTCTCGTCACACCCCTAAACGTGAACAAAGCAAAGTGCATTTTTTTAGCTTTTTCTAAAGATATTAAAGACACACTGACATGCCCTAAATCCCTCACTGTGATCCACTACTGACCTATGCACTATAGTAAAACTTTACATAGGGTGTTATGAAGTGTTATGAATACCTTTACCAATGAGTGCATTCAGCTACTTCAAGCTGCACCCATTGTTTGGACAGATGTAAAAATTTACACATACATAACTATAAATTTACATTAAAGTAAATGAAACATCTTCCAATCTTATTTTAAAATATTAACAATAATAAACCACTCCAACTTGTTAATGTGTATTATATTAGGCTGCCAAGAGACTGTAGCACATTATCAAAAAATAATCTAATTCTTTTTGAGATGTTCAGTCAGATTTTAAGCCATCTAGAAACAGAGAAAGGGGATAAACAATATTTGATGCAATTTTGTGAGCTAATTTTCTTCATTTGGAAGCCATCAGATGAGAAAAAAATAATATCAATTGTTTACTGGAGTGTGAATCTTCTTGCTGTGAAAGCAGTTGGTGTGGCGCATGAGCTGGCGTGTGAGAGAGCCACGTTTTTTGGATTCACAAGGTGATATAGCTGAGATTTAAAAATATCTATCGGCCTGTCTGTCTAAACTGACAGAATGAGCCACATACAAGTGTTCTGACTGGTCACATTAATACATAATGCAACATGTCATGGTACACTAACTAATATTTTGTCCCATGACTTTTGCCATGTCAAATGGAAGCTAGCGAACACTGCACTGACCTGTAGGATTTGAGTAGGACATTCTGCTTAGAATGTGAAGTCGCTTGTAGGCCTGTCACGATAACAGTTTTTTGTGAACGATATGTTGTCCCAGAAATTATTGCAATAAACAATATAATTGGCATTTTAAGACCATTAAATGCCACTTTTACAATGATAACATACTATCATAAAGGAATTAAATCCATATATACTTACATATATACACGTGTATATACATACACATTGTGAAGTGCGGAGGTGGAGATACTATGGGTCCACCCCACACCATGGCGTGCAGCCCCGTTCTGTCCCAGCTGGCCCGCGTTGGACTGGCATAGACCTTGCCTCATTTTGTAAGTGCAAACACAATGGACAATATCACGACTATTAAAATGATTAAGCTCATGTCCATTTACTGAACGATAAGTCGATAACGTAATTATTGTGACAGGCCTAGTCGCAAGTCGTATGTACAATTCTAGCCAGATGCCACAATCACAACAATCACAAACATTACCACAGTTACGCTGTGACACTGTGGATTGAGGAATGTTAAGGATTGTCCACACAACTTCAGAATCTTTTATCACCCACTGGCCTTGTTCATACGGCTCTAATTCCCCTGGCGTTGCAATGAGCGTACTGGTCAATGTTCGGTCTCACTCACAAGATAACACCTCACAACTTGTACAGGCATGGTCATTCCCAACCCATCCCCTGAGATAACACTTTAGGATGAAATTACTAGGGGTGTCACGATTTCGATATTTCATCGCGAAGTCAAAAAGAGGATCGACGATCCCTCCCGCTAAGCTACGCAAGCACTCGCGCTACGCAAATGGCGCAGCACACTGTAGCCGACGCTGCAGACATTGTGACTGCTCAAAGAGCAGCCCTTTCTCCAGAGAATGTGGACATTCTAATCTTCTTAAAGAAAAACTTGAAAATATTAAATTAACAGTTGTTTTGTCTAGCCTTAAATATGTTAATAGTTTTGGTACCTTAAAGAGCATCTTTCTCTCAGATAAAGTTAATGATATATCTTTATTAAAGAAAAATATGTTGCACATTGCTGTTTTAATAGTGCACACTGCTTGTACAAAATAAAGCCACTAGATGGCATTACATACATATCTTGATAAAATTATTTAAATTTGACCATTAGTGCCTAATGTGGTGTATTACAGATCACTTGTATCAAACCCACCTTTTGAAATAAGATATTGTAAATTGGATGAATCAAACCAATGACTGACCATAGACTAATCTAAAACTGGTATAGGCCTCTCTGCTGTAAAAAAAAGAAAAAAGAAAATCGAGAATCGAATCGAATCTTGACCCTAAAATCGGAAGTAAAATCGAATCGAGGATTTAGAGAATTGTGACACCCCTAGAAATTACACAATGCTATCCAATGACGTTTGGCACGTCAGAGCGTTTAATGTGTTCAAAAATGTCAAAAAGAAAGTAGACATGTATGGTGATTTATCTATTCCATTAAAATGCATTTGTGCCAGTTGGTAATGTATAATATTACAGCTAAAGCAGCATGTAATAATAAGAGCTAAAAACTAAAAATGCTAATTTTGCTGATCACTGAAATCATGGTTATTCATCATAATTACAGTACAGTCAGTTCAGAAACAGACTGTTCTCTTGCATTCCATGCAATAAAATTATTAATTAATAATCATTTGAAGGCAGTGTTGGCTCCATGGTGAGAGAACTGGGTTATTCATTACGGAACTGTTGGCCATTGAAGGCTCATTTATTCTCAGCATTAAATAGAGATATGGATCTTCATTAGTTTTGTCTGTATTTGTACACATTCTATGGACAGAATGCAACAGTGTAGCTAATAGTTCAAGCGAACACTGCAAAGAAAAAGTTATTGTGGTAAATTTTTACACATTTTACAGTAATTTACACAATTGCATCTTTCATTTTTTGTTATAAGTACATTATCACAACCTCCATCAACACGACTCGGAAATGCCCTCTAGTGAATCCTTAAGCTGTCACTGTAAATGCATTAGAATCCAATTTTTTCCCATTAAAACAAGACTTAGCTCTCATTTAAATAGAGATAAATAAAAATACTTAACACTGAAAGTTAATTTACCATTTCAAAAACCTATTTTGATTAAAAAGCTCATGAAGAGTTAGTAGGGTTTGAATCAAACATGTTTCTCCACTAGCACAATGATACCGTCGACCCTCCACTGTTCACTGCATAGCAAGAAAGCTCATTTGTTACACAAGCACTCAACCAGTGACCAGTCTCCTCATTTACATTGTCTCTATGTCTTAACTCTAATTGAGTGGCAATGTTTTATTCATGTGAATTGCTCTTTACAATCTATTCCTATAAACTTTAAATATCTTTACAGTGTATCCGCGTCATAAGGTTAAAATATTCTCCTAACTTTTTATTTTAGTCTATTAATGTCTTAGGCCTGTCATGTTAAATTAGTATTTTTTATTATATAACTGTACTAAACGATATATATGGTTGCCATATAAAGACCATTTTATGTCACTGATTTAATGATGCAATAACTTTATAATTAATTATTGTTTGGGAGATGTTTTTTTTGTGAAAGTTAATACACTGCTAGTGAAAAGTTTGTTGTAGCTTTTAATTTTTTATATATTTTTTAACATAGAAAGAAACACCAATTAGCTTTCAGCAATATGCCTTCAACTGTCGCAGTCCAGTCTGTAAGTATTAGGGGTGTCCCAATTCTCTAAATCCTCGATTTGATTTTATTTCCGATTTTAGGGTCACGATTCGATTCGATTCTCGATTTTCTTTTTTCCTTTTTTTTTTTTACAGCAGAGAGGCCTATGCCAGGTTTAGATTAGTCTATGGTCAGTCATTGGTTTGATTTATCAAATTTACAATTTCTTATTTCAAAAGGTGGGCTTAATATAAGTGATGCAAAGTGATACAAGTGATCTGTAATACACCACATTAGGCACTAAGGGTCAAATTTAAATCATTCAATTAAGATATATGTGTAATGCCATCTAGTGGCTTTTTTGGTAGCAGCAGTGTGCACTATTAAAACAGCAATGTGCAACATAACAAAATAAATAATAAAAAATACAGTCATGTACAAAATAATAGAACAATTAGAGCCTTAACAAACTAAACTCTATCCTACTATAACAGTTAAACATGAAAAATAAGACTCTGTCCTTTAGAAGCTTTAATAAAGATATATTATTAACTTTATGTGAGAGAAAGATGCTCCTTAAAGTACCAACACTATTAACATATTTGAGGCTAGACAAAACACCTGTTATTATTTATATTTTCAAGTTTTTCTTTAAGAAGATGAGAATGTCCACATTCTCGGGAGAAAGGGCTGCTCTTTCAGCAGTCACAATGTCCGCAGCGTCGGCTACAGTGTGCTGCGCCATTTTTGCTACATTTTTTGAGATCATGACCATAAATTGTATGATTGTATGATGTGACAGGCCTATTAATAATGCATGCAACACATAGCCATCCATTCATTGTCCTTCACATCCAGTCCCAGTTTATCTGTGTTTTAGTCTCAATGGACTTAGAGGCTGAACAGAGTTCAGTTTCAGGGCTTGTTATACTTCCTTTTTCTGTCTAATTATTAGTCCTGCCCCAGCAGACTGCAGTCGCTTTGGATCAGACTGGCTCCTGGTGACAGTCAAGTGCAGTTCTATTTAAACTCAAGACTCAAAGTGGGAAAAAATCCTGAGGGAAAATCCCTCTAATCTTCAGAATCCGATATGTATCTGCGGGCTTCCAGACAGCAGTATACTGGTAATCTGTCTCTGTGTGAGCCAGACAGACTGACACTCTCCCCTGTATCACATGGCAGCTCCATCACAGTGGGAGAAAGGCTTAGGGAGTGCCTCGGAGGAACTTCGTTAGCCTACACAAGCTTAAAAACACTGTTCAGAATAGACATGCTGTGCATTAAAGTGTGCACCATGCTTATGTTGCCCTGTGTTTTTGTTGGTTTATGCACTGTAGTCCAAATGTATTTCCAGCTGGAAAAATGGCCTAGTCAGCTCAAGATTAAAGTGGATAAGATAGTTAGAGGAGGTTAGATTGTGAAAACAGTGACTATGTTTTGTTTGGGTTTGACGGTTTAACTGGTCCAGAAGCATGATCAACCTTATCAAGCAAGACCTAAATACAACCAGAATCACCTGAATGAACATGCTGGTCATTCGGCATCACCCAAATGACCAACCTAGCTGAACCTAGTATCACCCAAATGACAGCATCAATTGAATTATTAAGCTGTACGATCTGCAACACCCAAATGACCAAGCATTTCCTGAATGACAAAGCTGTACAATCAGTATCACCCGAATGACCAAGCTGTTCGAACAGCATCACCTGAATGACCAAGCTGTTCGAACAGCATCACCTAAATGACCAAGCTGGACGATCAGCATCACCTGAATGACCAAGCTGTTCGAACAGCATCACCTGAATGACCAAGCTGTTCGAACAGCATCACCTGAATGACCAAGCTGGATGATCAGCATCACCTGAATGACCAAGCTGGACGATCAGCATCACCTGAATGACCAAGCTGGACGGTCAGCATCACCTAAATGACCAAGCTGGACGATCAGCATCACCTGAATGACCAAGCTGGACGATCAGCATCACCTGAATGACCAAGCTGGACGGTCAGCATCACCTAAATGACCAAGCTGGACGATCAGCATCACCTGAATGACCAAGCTGGACGTTCAGCATCATCCAAAATCAAATGCAACATATACTGGGCTGGTCAAGAGCTGGTTAACCATTGAGCTCACCAGAATGTTCACCAGGATGTTCACCAGTGCTTACCAGTGTTCACCAGGATGATGCTTATAGCCTCTGTATTCACAGCCTTGCATAAAGTATGTTTTAGGGCTAAGCTGTAAGCTGTTGTATTTGCATGGTATTTTGGGAACTGTGGTTATTTAGGAGTATTCGTTTTTTTCACTCTGCAGCCGTGCATGGACTGACTGTCTCATTTAGTCTGCTTTTATCTCTCTTTATTCTTTATCTCTCACTGTTCTCACTTTTGGATTTAAAACGACTAAAAAAATTAAAGCATTTATCTCAATAATTCAAAATATATTTATTGGGAAGGCAGAAGGATATTAAAATACGCAGAGAAACATTACAGGCTGTAATTATAAAACTGTTCCTACATAGCCAGTTGAGCTGTAGGAAAGAAGGAGTATTAATGTTATGGCTGGTTGGAGTAGATAATAGTAGTAATAAACAGATAGGATGAGCAGGGTTAGAGAATGTTTGCCATCTTTAGACATTGACATAAAGCACTTAATTCCCTAAACCTCACACTACTGTCAGACACATACTGGACATTTGAAACTTAAGATGCACACTTGTGACAGCATTTGACCACTAAATTATAGTCTATGACCTCTAAGCAGACAGACTCTCAGTGATAGGTAATATGTCTGTGCTGGACTTATGTAGCACTTCTGACACCATTTTTGGAACACTGTGCTATTTCTAATCTGTTCACATGCTGCAGAGAAAGCTACAGGAATACACTGCAAAGTGCAAAGACATTTTTGCCTCTTATTTGCATCAGATCTGAAATGAGCCTGAAAGAATGTATTCAGTGCATAAAAAGACAGGGGTAGATTCGTTCTAGAGTGAAATCATAGGTTAGCATATAGTACTGTGTAAAGCTGTTACGCAGTTCTCAGAACAGTTTCATTCTGGCTACAAATATCCACAGCAGTCTAACAGTATACTAATAGAAGAAACATATAAGGAACTAAAGAACTATAAGGCACTTTGATGCTGTGTTAGAATGTGAAGTCTATCGCAATAATAACATAAAAAAACAGATGTTATTGTGCATATGCTTTCTTGTGCATGATGTAGTTGCATCCTTGGTTTCTTGCATTCCTGAACTCAAGCATGTATTTACGAAGAACACTTAAAATTACTAGATGTGTACTTGTTCCTCCCTGAAAATCGAGGTTGAATTGGTTGATGAAGTTCACTCCAAAATACCCCATACCATCACTTCCTTACCACAGAAAATTACACCTCTCCCAGAGCCTTCAGCAATCAACTATAAAAATAACATATACTTAAAAATCTGCACAGTAACTATAAATTATTATTAGTTATATTTATTTCTGTCAGTTATAAGAATTTATATTTATGTTTGGTACACAGACTAAATAACTGTAACTTAATATAGCAGATATAGGCATTCTGCTGTTTAAGAATTTCAACAGACTCACTCAAATGCTGGAGTTTTTGAAATTAATAACTAAAATAGAAAAGCACTTTGACTGAACGTAAATTTATTTTTTTTTTGGCTTTGCTATTATTTAACTGAAGTTCATTTTTATATCAGAAAAAATAAAGCGCAAATATATTGAAATATTAAATATATTAATTCATTAATTAAAATATTTCATATTATTTATTTTTTTATTAATTTAAATTATTTTTATTGTTTTATTGATCAAATTATTAAATATATGTATATATTTTTCCATGATTCCCAAGTTCTTAGTTTATTGATATAAATTTGATCATTTCTTATCATTCTTATCATTTTACTTTACTTTCACTACTATAATTATTTTATTCATAAGATAAAAATTCATTACTTTTTATGTCAATTTTTATGATCTTTTTAAAATGTGATATTTTTCCTTTTTTACGTATATATTGTATTTGTCTATAGTAAAAGTCAGTTTTTATTTCTCTTTTTTTATATATATTTAATCCCTTTTAAACTGTATATAAGGGGCCTCATCCAGTGTAAATAATCGATTGCTTGATTAATATTCAGTGTTGCAAACCCAGTTTTTACATAAACAATAAACAGAGAATAAAAAAGCTGTGTCTTAAAGGGGATGGATACAGACACACTGATTGGCTTATTTCACGTTACACCCAAAACACACCCATGAATAATTAAGAGAATTTAAACACACCCTTCACGCCGTTGGAGCTGCACAAGGTGTATTTTTCGTGCCCTCATGATACAAAAGACACAGGACACGCCCCTAATATCAACTGCGCAAATCGCAATTACCTAGTGCGCTATAGATCGTTAAAATAGGGCCCCAGCATTCACTGTTAATTCAATATTAGGTTTGCATACCAATACTGTGGTAGCCTTAGCTAAGCTGGTTAGCTTTGGAAAAGAGTGACTAGAAGATAAAACTATGCTTAAGCATCTGTGTTCACAGCATTCCATGGAGTATGTTTTGGGCCTAAGCTGTAAGCTGTTGGATTTGCTTGGATTTAGGAGTAATAATTTGATAATTGTATTCCTGTTTGTCCCCCTGCCTCTTTTCCTCCTTTTCTTTTTTATCTTATTCTTCCGTCTGCAGCAATGTGTATGAGTGTCTCATATCGTTTGTTTTCATCGCTTTTTATTCTTTATCTCTCACGTTGCTATTGCATTAAGTACATTGAGCTGGTTAGCTGTGGATAATAGTGGCTAACCTGAAAGACAGATTTTAGCGACATAGTGAGTGTACATACTAGGGGTGGGCGATATGTCTCTAAAATAATATCACGATATTTCAGGGTATTTTTGTGATAACGATATACTTGGCGATATAGGAAAACTAAAATAATTAATTAATTTCAGGAATATAGTATAATAGTATAACAGTATAATCATAATGTGGCAAAATAAATAATATAGCATAAAATAATATAATGCAGCAAATAATACTGCAGAATATTTAGTGCATGCATATAAACTGCAAACTAAAACAATTACCGTATTTTTCGGACTATAAGGCGCACCGTATTATAAGACGCACTATCAAAGAAGGCCTATTTTCTGCTATTTTTCCATACATAGGGCGCATCGCATTATAAGGCGCGTTAAGTGACACTAGAAAGGGTGCCTATATCAAAGTGAACAGGGGTGACGCCATGTTTCCCTTCCCCCACCGGGGGTGGTCGCTTGCCGGTGGAGCGTCTCAGTATACAAATCTAGCTCTATCAAAGTCAAACGAGTGCTGGATATTAATCTACACAGATTCCTCTCCTGAAAACTGTTTATTTGGGTGAGTAACGTGCTTCAGTTTATTTACAGTAAGCTTAGATTTCCAGATGTCCACTAAGGCTTGCTGCACCAGCGTTAGCATAGCTATCCGCTAGCACGCTAGCTAGTCACCTAAACTAGTAAAGTTAACCCAAACTTAAACGACAGCGTTACACTGAGTAATCCTGCGTGTTCTGGTAAGACAGTGAGATATTAGCTAGCGATTCGTCCCCCGTAGCTTGTTTTAACACAGTAAACAAGCAGATTACAGGCTGATAAAACTCACCTCTGAGAGAGTTAGCGCTTAGCATCTAGCTAATGCTAGCCAGGCAAAGCAGCACAGACTTACAGGCCGATAACTCACCTCTGAACGGTGAACGCTTAGCGATTAGCATCTAACTCTAATAATACTGCTCCAGCAGTATTAAAAGTGCTAAATTTAGAAAATACTGATCTCTGAACAGTGAAAAAGCTAGCTAGCTAAGCGGTTAGCATCTAGCTAATGCTATTGCTGCTCCAGCCTCGGAGTGGCACGGCTCTGCACGGAGTGTGTGTTTACTGCTCCTTACACCTGACAGGTAAAATTTAGATAATACTGATCTCTGAACAGTGAATAAGCTAGCTAATGCTATTTGCTGCTCCAGCCTCGGAGCTGCACGGCTCTGGACTCTGTATAGCACTGAAACTCTGTATAACGCTGCACGGAGTGTGTGTTTACTGCTCCTTACAACCTGACGAGTAAAATTTAGATAATACTGATCTCAGTGAATAAGCTAGCTAGCTTAGCGGTTAGCATCTAGCTAATGCTATTGCTGCTCCAGCCTCGGAGCGGCACGGCTCTGCACGGAGTGTGTGTTTACTGCTCCTTACACCTGACGGGTAAAATTTAGATAATACTGATCTCTGAACAGTGAATAAGCTAGCTAATGCTATTTGCTGCTCAGCCTCGGAGCTGCACGGCTCTGGACTCTGTATAGCACTGAAACTCTCTATAACGCTGCACGGAGTGTGTGTTTACTGCTCCTTACAACCTGACGAGTAAAATCCATACAAAAGGCGCACCGTATTATAAGACGCACTGTCAATTTTTGTGAAAATTAAAAGTTTTTAAGTGCGCCCTATAGTCCGAAAAATACGGTATACAATAAATACACCTAAAGCTTCACAGTAAATAATAGACTACTTTTAAGACAGAACAGCCCTATTATCACGATATGGATTTTTAATATCATGATATTTCTGTGTCACGATATATTGTATCCGATATAATATTGCCCACCCCTAGCACATACAGTACAGTACATACAGCTATTTAATATAGCTAATAAAATAGCAAGATGAGGTTCTTCCCAAGATCCCAAGCATGTACTATTACATACTAAGAAGAGTTTAAATTAGTGTACATTTTCTCTTCTATTTAGAATATACATATAGCATACTCATTATTCTCAAACTCTAAGGACCACATAACAATTTGAACAGAACAGTGATGTAACAAGTCTACTTTCACTTTTTTTTCTGATACATTTTCTGATACATTTCTTCCTGCAGATGAAACAAAAGAACAGTCAAGAAGTGGAAAATTGTATTTTTTAAGATTTTAAATAAATCATATTCTGATCTAATTATGGAGATCCAGGTACTTCAGTTATTAGCTTTTCCTCCATATTTAAAACCCATCTAAATTAATTATATATAGGATTCTATAAGCATTATTTTATTTCTACTGCATTTTCTTTATTTATTATTTTGTATATAATGATTTTAATATAATTACAGGGTTTCTAACACAGTGCACAGTGAAGATACCCTTTGAAAGTTTTTTTTTTAAAGGAATAACATTAAAAAAAATCATGTTGTAAGTGAGTGGAAAGAACATTTAGCTGTTCTTCATACTCACACTTAGAGTTACATGATAACAAATGTGGTTCTTTACAGACAAAATGGAAGTGGTTCCATGTACCACCAATTACCAAACTTCTTCTATGTAGCACATACAAACCAAATTCACAGAAACAAATGCATATAAAAGGTAAGCTAGAAAGATTTTAGTTCTTAATATTTTAATGCAAGTTGAATTTTTATCATTTTATTGGTTATCTAGTAGGGGTGTCACGATTCTCTAAATCCTCGATTCGATTTTATTTCCGATTTTAGGGTCACGATTCGATACGATTCTTGATTTTCTTTTTTCTTTTTTTTTTACAGCAGAGAGACTTATTTCAAAAGGTGGGCTTGATATAAGTGATGCAAAGTGATAAGTGATCTGTAATACACTACATTAGGCACTAATGGTCAAATTTAAATAATTTAACTAAGATATATGTGTAATGCCATCTAGCAGCTTTTTTTGGTAGCAGCAGTGTGCACTATTAAAACAGCAATGTGCAACATAAAATCAATAATAAAAAAATACAGGAACAGTCATGTACAAAATAATAGAACAATTCGAGCCTTAACAAACTGAACTCTATCCCACTATAACAGTTAAATATGAAAAATAAGACTCAGCCAGTTTTTTTCTTTAATAAAGATATATGATTAACTTTATCTGAGAGAAAGATGCTCCTTAAGGTACCAAAACTATTAACATATTTGAGGCTAGACAAAAAATATATTTTTATAAGTTTTTCTTTAAGAAGATGAGAATGTCCACATTCTCTAGAGCAGGGGTGTCCAAATTACGGCCCGCGGGCCATTTGCGGCCCGTTTCCTTTTTTGGAGCGGCCCGCGAGGTATTTTAGTAATAGAATGAAAGTTGGCCTGCTGTTAAGCAGGTTTTTATAATGTGAGATTCAGAGTTTGAACACTATTTGTCAGAAACGGGCCAAAGAGTCTAAAAGCGGAGAGAGTGCGCAGTTTTAGCGCAGAAAAACAGGCCAAAGAGTCTAAAAGCGGAGAGAGTGCGCAGTTCTAGCGCTGAAAAACAGGCCAATCAGTCTAAAAGCGGAGAGGTTGCGCAGTTGTAGCGCAGAAAAACGAGCCAAAGAGTCTAAAAGCGGAGAGGTTGCGCAGTTGTAGCGCAGAAAAACAGGCCAAACTGTCTAAAAGCGGAGAGGGTGCGCAGTTGTAGCGCAGAAAAACGAGCCAAAGAGTCTAAAAGCGGAGAGAGCGTTCAGTTGTAGCACAGAAAAACGGGCCAAAGAGTCTAAAAGCGGAGAGAGTGCTCAGTTGTAGCGCAGAAAAACGGGCCAAAGAATCTAAAAGCGGAGAGGTTGCGCAGTTCTAGCGCAAAAAAACAGGCCAAACAGTCTAAAAGCGGAGAGGTTGCGCAGTTGTAGCGCAGAAAAACGAGCCAAAGAGTCTAAAAGCGGAGAGGTTGCGCAGTTGTAGCACAGAAAAACGAGCCAAAGAGTCTAAAAGCGGAGAGGTTGCGCAGTTCTAGCGCAGAAAAACAGGCCAAACTGTCTAAAAGCGGAGAGGGTGCGCAGTTTTAGTGCAGAAAAACAGGCCAAAGAGTCTAAAAGCGGAGAGAGTGCGCAGTTTTAGCGCAGAAAAACGGGCCAAAGAGTCAAAAAGCGGAGAGAGTGTTCAGTTGTAGCGCAGAAAAACGGGCCAAAGAGTCTAAAAGTTGTAGTATATAAGGAGTTTAATATTAAGAGACATCATGAAATTAAACATCTATTTGAAAAATCTTAGTTTACACAACACTGTCAAAGATAAATAAAGATAGTGAGTCAAGTAAAATGATGTGTAAATGAAAGTAATCAGGAAAAAGTATTATTTAAAGTGGTATATTTCATTATTATCTAGTGTACCACCTTGGGATGCTTGGGATGAGTATCACCAGTGGTACCCGTACCACAGTTAGAGAACCACTGTTCTATGGTACTGCTTAAAGAAACCTTTAAATACAGACTGAGAACAACATTGTAAATATAGCCAGAACAGTGTTGCAGAGGAACAGCTTCACAGCAGCTCTTCTCATTACATCTAGCACCAACACTCTCACGAACGCAACGTGAGGGTGAGGGGGAAATTGACGGCAGGCCTTGGAGTGCCGATACCCCGCCGCTCGGCATGGCGAGAGTGCAAGTGTGTAAGAGATTCCGTTCCATTAGAAGCGAGGAGAGAGAGTGAGTCATATTGCTTGTCTGTGTGATTTCTCTAATGAGCAGCTCAGGCCAAGGACTAACACAAACACAAGCAGTGCATCAAAATAATTGTTTCAACCAAACAAAGGGATTTGTGTTCGTGCGTGCACGAGTGTTTGTGTGTGTGTGTGTGTGAGCGTGTGTGTGTGTGTGTAAAGGGTACAAATCCTTTAATCCTTTAGTCTGATCAAAGTAATGAAAAAAAGCTTTTAAATTATTTAATGGAAGGGTAAAAATTTGCATTTCGAAACGATTCACGCTGGTAAGAAAGAAAACAGAAAAATATAATATTAATATATTAACAGAAAGCAAACACAAAAATATGGTAATCTTCATTCTTGCAAAGTGAGCTAGTGAAGGGGTGTGATCTTCAATTGCTTTTAAATTAAAGTGACAGCACTCCTACCCTGAGCATAGTCAACCAGTCAACATAGGGTTTTTAAGTTTTTACCATGAAGCTATGAGACTAATGTAGCTAAAAACAATGGGAGTTTATATGCATCTATTAGTATTTGGCAAAAAAAAACAACATGCATAAATCAACACACAATCTGATGCTAAAAAAAAGACCACCATGCTAAAAAAGACAAAAGCTGCATAATAATGATAATAATCAGAGCTGCCAAAAGTTTAAGTTTACTGTTGTATCTACACTCTTCATAATTGTACCCTCAAAGGTATAATATTGGTCTTTACAGGGTCCGATTTGTTCCCTCTGAAGTACAAAGTCATTTCTAACAGCAATAAGTACAGATTTGTACCATTTAACCAGCCAAAGGGTACATTCAGTATTCTGCATCACTGCACTAATAAACAATATATATTTTTATTATGCATTTTTTTATTTGAAAGCCAGACAATTTTGGATCATCAAGTTTTTGAGCCATATTTAGTTGATGATGATGTTTATAATTTTTATAATCTTAACTGGCACAAAAACCATGGGTACAAAAAAGGACTTTCACTGAAAGGTACTTTTTGGACCTCAATATAAGGTACAGCCCCAGCGACAAGCTTTGTACCCTTTTAAGTACAAATCTGTACTTACTTTTCTTAGTGTGCATTAGGGGTGGGCCATATCATATCGTACACGATACTATCGCCATTTTTTTTTAAATATTGTGAACGATATTATACCCTGAAATATCGTGCCATATAACCCAACCCTAATTATATCACATCAGGATACTACTTTTTTGCTGTTTTTAGCAAAAGAAAAAAATCACACATTATATATCTACTCGAGACAGATTATATCTGTCCAGTATCTTTTTTTTTTTTCTTTTTTTTTTTCTTACTGGATATATGGAGATATGTAGAGCGCATTAATAGTGCCGTGACATTCTGGATCATTGACTTCTGTTACAAATCTGATAAATTTCTTGTATTTTTCAGTTAGGGGTGTGCCATATCATATCATATGCAATAAGAAAATTTTGTATTCATTTTGGTGCAGTAGTGTATTCTTGAAATCATTGTTTAAATTCATTATTTCGTCATATCGTCAAAAGTATCGTTATCGCGATGATACCATGAAATATCGTGATATTATTTTAGGGCCATATCGCCCACCACTAGTTGTATCATAAGTTTAGTATTGCTGGATTTCCTGTCATTTCCATAACATATGCATTTCTTTCCCTTGCAAAAAATCTAGACAGATTGCATCTAAAAGGAAATATAATAAAGAGAAGCAGAGGGACTGCAGACTGTAGTTATAGAAGCTTAGTTATAAAGCTTCATATGAGCTCAGTGGAGCTAAAAATATAGACAAAGAGAGTAGAATTGTCTTTCTATGAATACAATCTGGCCTAAAGGCTCATGACTTTTACTATGAAGCCAACAATAGCAGCTTATCCACAATGATTATCCACGATTTCAGTCATGGACACTTAAAACTGCATTCAGGTAAAGAAAGTTTGAGTTTATCTCAAGTAGGGGTGGGCGATATGGCTCTAAAATAATATCACGATATTTTAGGGTATTTTTGCGATAACGATATACTTGGCGATATAGGAAAACTAAAATAATTCATTCATTTCAGGAATATAGTAAATAGTATAACAGTATAATCATAATGTGGCAAAATAAATAATATAGCATTAAATAAATAATAATATTGCAGAATATTTAGTGCATGCATATAAACTGCAAACTAAAACAATTATACAATAAATACACTTAAAGCTTCACAGTAAATAATAGACTACTTTTAAGACAGAACAGCCCTTTTATCACGATATGGATTTTTAATATCATGATATTTCTGTGTCACGATATATTGTATACGATATAATATTGCCCACCCCTAATCTCAAGCCTCCTGTATTTAAAGCAGTTAGCACGCTAAAGTTACCTCAGCTACCCCAGCTTTCATAGCACCCTCTCCCACAGCCCAGTGAGAGCTCCACATATTGCTACATTCTGGAGCACTTGAAGCGTGGTGGATCACACAGCGGGACACCCCACCATCAGCACATTACAACAGTCCGGTCCTGACGTTACAAAAGCGTCTACACATTTCTCAGCATCTCGTCGAGCCAGCAGATTGTAGAGCTGCGCGAGGGTAGCTGGGATTTGTCTGGCAATATGTTAAATATAAAACACTGGTGATTTAACAGGAAAAAAAACAACCTAAATAATTACATTTTAGGCTGTGTATCGGCAAGAACTTAGCAATATGATACGTGTAATATACTGTCATGCTGTGTAAAATAAAGTCAATATAATGTGACTGCTTAAATCACATTTTAGAAAACAACTGTCATAGGATAAAAAAAACACTAAAATATATACAAAATCTGAGTAAATGTAAACTTTTTTACATTTTTTTTATCAGAACAGCAAAATTTTACGAGTACAACCTTAAACACAACATTAAATACACACTGTCTGACAACAATCTTGTAACAATACATGTAAACTAATTATCAGGGGTGTCACGATTCTCTAAATCCTCGATTCGATTTTATTTCAGATTTTAGGGTCACGATTTGATTAGATTCTCCAGTTTTAGATTATTCTATAATCAGTCATTGGTTTGATTCATTGAATCAAATATATTATTTCAAAAAGGTGGGCTTGATATAAGTGATGCAAAGTGATACAAGTGATCTGTAATAAATAAATAAATAATACATTTGGGATGCACTAAATTACGACTTATTGGCAACCAAAATTAGAAGCACTTTTGGTGTCTTGCCACTTGCTATTAAAGTGAGAAAAAAAAAAAGAATTATTTATACATTACTATAAGGGGTTTGACGACACAATCAGATCTCAACCAGAGTGCAATGAATGAGGCAATATTTGCAATAAGTGCAATATACCTTATATAAATGGAAGCGTTTTAATGTGCAAGAGAATGACCCAAAAATAAGCATTTGCAGACTTTCTTCTGCAAAACAAAGCAACAACGTTTTTTTTTTTTTTTTTTACGGAAAAACTCTGTTCAGAATTTGGCCAAATATTTTCATTTTCTTTGCTTTTCAGTTTAGATTTTAGCCATAAAAGTCTTTGTAATGTTTATCAGGTTTATAGGTTTACGGGTTTATATGGTCATTCTAATGTTCGTTCTTTGCTTTTTTTTTTTCTTAGACTGAACTAATCCAGACAAATACCTGGTTTTAATATATGGGGAAATATTTATAAAGTCACAAAAAATATTGTGAAACCTGAAAAAAGGGGTTGCACAGTGTAAAAAGCTAGGAACACTTTCTGGTACCACTTTAAAATGAGACTACCTTTATAAAGGGTTTATAAATGGTTTACAATTAGTTTATTAATGGTTACTAATTAGGTTGTAAATGCCTTAAAAAATAATTATCATTAATAATCAGATATAACACATAATTAGAAAGGGCAACAATATAGATGGCTGTGGGTTCACTATTTGGTAAACAACAGATCAAAACAACATTGTTGCCCTTTCTACGTGTCTATGTGTTATAACTGATTATTAATGATTTTAAGGCATTTACAACCTTATTAGTAAACAATAATAAACTAATTGTAAACCATTTATAAACCCTTTATAAAGGTAGTCTTATTTTAAAGTGATACCCACTTTCTTTAGAGTATTCTTAATTTCAAATATTATAACCTGCCTATAATAAAAGAACTCTACAGCAAAGTCCTCCACTACTATAATATTTAATGAAATTCTGATTGAAGTTTTAAAGTTTGCACAGTATTTTGTGCTGGCAAAGTCATCTCATTATGAAATGCTCTTAAAGCTCTTGCTTCATAACATGCTCTCCAGAGCAGGTAAATAACATCATAGGTCAACAAATCCTAAGTGACCTAAATAGGGAACGTTACACACCTTGGAGAACGTCACAAGCCTGCATGTTTAGCTAATGAGGTCTTCTAGGAACAGATAATTAGGTCAATGCTACAAACAACTGCATTATGGTTTCCACACCAAAATTAGTTTAAAATGTTAAAACAAGCCGTGTGCCATTTATGAAGAATTATTACATACTGGCACTTTCTGAGAAAAATACAAATTAAAATCCTAAAACAAAATGGGAAAAATATATATATCAATATGTTTTGGACAAAAAAAAATATTGTAACAAATCTATGAAAAATTTAAATACTCAAATATTAAATTTTACACTTCAACTGCGTTTTTGATAATATTGCCATTTAATCTCTGATAAGCACCTGACCTTCTGTCTATGTAATTTATATAATTCATGACGTTTTAGACAATTCTAATGCAATATTCAATATATCAATGTTATGTAATTTTAATAGTTATAAATATCAGATTTTTTTTTATGTAGAGGAGGGTGATATGCTTTACATATTAAAATAATATCGCACTTAAATTATATTATCCTGGCAATTTGGCAAAACACTGCTATTAATTGTAAGTGTATACTACAGCAACAAAATAAATGTAAAATAAAACAAAATTAGATTTAGTATAAATATACTGAATATAATATATTTGTATTCAGTAGATAAAAAATAATTGTAATATTTTGTCTACTTCATAAACAACAGTAACTAACCAAGACTTTGATTAAATAAATTAAATTAATCTAACATAAAAAGTAATAAAATGTAAAGTGAATAATATTTAGTGCATGAATGTACACTGCAAAAAAATAAAAATATGCTTAAAGTTTTACAGTAAATAGCTAAATAAAATTGTGTTTGATAAATAATAATAATAATAATAATAATAATAATAATAATATGGCACACCCCTACAGTGCAGTATAACAGACCATTCTATACTGACTATACTATATAGCATTTATCCATCTCTCTCACTCTCTCTCTTTCTCTTTATACAAATCCTTCTTCACACTGATAGATAGATCAAAGATCATTGTTTGACTGAGCTAGTCTACTGTATTCTTTTTTTACAAGCCTAGAAAACAAGGTTTCAGCCTCAAATGAATCAGCAATACTTTCCAGCCTTTCGGAGAAATCACAGTGTGTAATATTTTTGTGTCAGTGTTCTGGGGCTGGCTTCAGAAGATGAGTCATTGGTTAAAACAACAAAGAAAAAAAAAGATTTTTCTGCTGTTTTCACTTGGAATTCAGTTTCAATGCCAATGTCCAGAATTTTCTATGCAATATAAATGTCTGATACTAATTTGCAGCCATTTATAAATTATGGAAATTTGGCAAAATGTAATTAAACAAAATCAAGCAAAATTAGTATTACACAGAAATGCTTCATTACAAACATTATTTTGACACTGTTGTGCAAGAACTGCAAAAAATTGCAATATGGATTCCATGGATTCCATGAATTTCCAAGTCATTTTTTCAAAATATTCAAAATATGTGTACCAGTTGGGATTTTTTTGCTTTGTGGTAAACTGAAATGTTGTTTCTATTGTCCCATCACAACCACTTTCATTTGTGTATAGAACAAATGTGTATTGTGTACTGGCAAGACTTTGGAGATAACAATGCACATCACAATACTGGGGTTATTATAAACTAAATATATTGTAACATAGTGTGATGCACTTTTTTTGTTTTTTAGAAAAACACACTATAAAATGTATCAAATCTGAATAAACAACAATGAGATCTAACAATAGAGTAAATCAATGCTAGTGGTTGAGGTTTAAACACAACACTAAATTAACCACTGTCTAAAAGCAATCTTTATTCATTTATTTCAATTTTTTCCCATATTCTCCTCAATTTACACAGGCAAATTACCCAACCCACTCACTAGGACTCCCCCTATCACTAGTGATGCCCCAACACACCAGGAGGGTGAAGACTAACACATGCTTTTCTTTCGATACATGTGAAGCCAGCCACCGCTTCTTTTCTTGCTGCTGCAGCATTGCAGCGGCGCCCCGGGTTTTTAAAACTTAAACTGATTTTTTTGTAAATCCACACACTAGGGGTGGGCGATATGGCTCTAAAACAATATCACAACGTTTCAGGGTATTTTTGCGATAACGATATACTTGGCGATATAGGAAAACTAAAATAATTCATTCATTTCAGGAACATTTGATAATGGTATAACAGTATAACCATAATGTGTCAAAATAAATAATTCCGCATAAAATAATATAATGCAGCAAAAATATTGCAGAATATTTAGTGCATGCATATCGTCGCTGTCCAATGAAAAACACTGATCTCCAAAACAGAAAAAAACCTTGTAAACTTTCAGTGGAAGTCAATGTAAAAAGAATTTATTTCAGGTCATTTTGAAGAGTTTCTATTGGTCTATGCATTAAGAAATTTTGGCACAGTGTAAGAGACAGTTTGTCTGTTCAAATTATGTAATAAACTAAAAATGAGCAAAAATGGAGATAAGTGTTTTTCATAGGAGAGCGGCAATATAAACTGCTAACTAAAACAATTACACAATAAATACACTTAAAACTTCACAGTAAATAATGGACTACTTTTAAGACAGAACAGCCCTATTATCACAATATGGATTTTTAATATCATAATATTTCTGTGTCACGATATATTGTATACGAAATAATATTGCCCACCCCTACCACACAGTATTGCAAAACAAAATATTGCAAAACAAAATCGTTCAAAATCAATATTTTTGGACACCACTAATGTGTACTTTGTATAGTTAAATCCTATTTAAATTGGTCTGATTAGAACATTTAGATCCAAGGCCCTGAGACTGTAAAATGTGAAAAAATTACAGAAAAGAATCAAACACACAAACACAAAAAGCCAATTCACATATCTTACCTTCACTACAGTCCTTTCCCTGATAGCCAGTCTCCGAGCAATCGCACGTGGGTTTGTCGTTCACGACACTGCAAACTCCTCCATTCAAGCACATTGTCTCGCTGCCACAGGCGTTGTTGTCCACCCCTCCACTGGTGAGGATGGCAGGGACAGAGTTGTTGACCTTCAAGTCCGTTATCCATCCGTTAAAGGGAACTTGTTCCTTGGCGGCGTCCGAAGTGAGCCTCAGAGCGACGGTGCGCAGTTCCGGAGGAATCCCTCCTAAGAACAAGCGGCTGAAGACGGTCATGTCTCGTCGTTTGGACTTCACCTCCGCCCACTTGACCTCCCTGTCCACCACAAGGGTAGTGTTTTTGAAATTCCTCTTTATCGTGACGCCGTGCCACTGGCTGTCGTTGACCACCACGTCTGAGAACACGGTGACCGGCTCGGCGCAGAAGATGGAAAAGCGGAGGTTGAGCTTGCCGTTGTTCATCAGCAGCTCAAGGAAATCGCAGAAGCCTTCGTCATCAAAGTAGACCAGGAGCCCCTGAGAAGCCTTGGTCTTCATGTTGAAGCTCATTTCACTTTCACAGCAAGCGTTCCACATCGGAAATGCCGCCCACTGGCCTTCCGCTCCGGAGAACTTCAAGCTAGCCCCGGCGTCCACCAGGGTGCATACTAACAGTCCGACCCAGAGCAGATGAGCGCCATGCCACATGTGTAGAACCATGATGTAGACGTTAAAAGTCAAAACCTGTCAAAAAAGTTTGTAAAGTTTCTCAGAAAGAAAAGATCCCTCAGTGCTCCTTAGAATTTGATAACTTGCTTGCAGAAAAAACACAAATTAGCTCCTCGGCTCTACTGTTGAAGGCCAGTTTTGGCATCTCCAGAATGAAGTCCACTCTGTAGGAGGAAGTATCTCCTCCTATAACCACCATTCTTTATCCTGCATCTGTCCAAACAGTCTGTCAAACGACAAATGAGGGCAATGGCTTCTTCCAAGTGTCTGTTTCTTTCGCTATAATCCAGATTCTTCAATATCTGTGGAAATCATATCTATTCACACTCATCTACTGCATCTGCAACATGCTAGGGTTATTTGTTGACGTTAAATCAAGACAACATCTACGGGACTCATGTGGTGAGGTCGTAAAGGTCAGTAGTCATCAGCTCTTCTCACACTGCGTCCCACATAATCTGGAAAAAGGGATGAATATTTATCAGCTTGGAAGCTAATGGCAAAGACTGACAATCAATTTGTACTTTATTTTAGCTTAAACATTCAGACAAAAACTAATGAGATACATCACATTTGAAATACACTGATACGCCAAAAGTCAAAAGGAAAATGAACTGGTATTGGGTCCATTGAATTTTATCATGTTCCACAGAAGTTAAGGAATTCTGCATTGATAGCCTGCATTGAGTCGCTTCTCTGTGGCTTTTATTCCCAAGCATTTTATCATCAGCTTACAGCTTACATACTGCCATCCCATGACTTTTGGCATGTCACAGTACATATAGATTTTTATACATCCATTCTTCTAGACTCTTTCTAGCGTCTTTTGTTGTCTATCATCAAAAACCTTTATCAACGATCAAAACTAAGCAACTGAGTGCAGTCAATCAGAGCGAAGTGGGCGTGGCTAATAGTATACTAAAGAGCATGTATTTTTTGTCTTTTTTCAACAAACAATTTCTAGCTAATAGTTTATTATGCTATTTCGTAAGACAGATGGTACATCAACTACTACATTAGCCTAATAGGCTAATGCATTTCACTTCTTATTAAGAATCAAGACATTTATATTATGACAAATATATTACAATAAATGAATTTTGAAATTTCGGTTTTGATTTGAGAATTGAAAAAAAGCATCAATTGTGCACTGTTACATATTCCCAGTATCAAGCCATTGGGCATGATGTGGGTGAAGGCAAACAATAGAAATATGCATGTAAAAAATACTGTAAATAGTAAATATTTGTATAGTTTGGCTCTAGTTTATAGGCTGTAATTATTAATGCAGTCACTGCATTGTGCCGATAAATGGTTAAGCGAAGTAAAGTCTACACACTTTCTAATCAGGTTAAGCCTGCTCGAGTGTGTAAAAGTGTAATCAGTTACATACATGTAGAAGCCACTGAAGCTATAAGCAGATGTAAGTTAATCATGTAAGAAGATCATTTCCAAAACACTTAATATGAAATACTCAATACTGGACACGATTATTCACCGATTCATTACATTTGCCATTGTTTCACCATTAGCTAAATAAATTGCCTAATGTATATTTTATTGCTTTTAACGAGAAAAACAAATATTTAATGAGCACTTAACATGTGTTACATCCCAGCAGACATGCCAACAAATATATTTAGACAGTTAGTAACTACATCAGCAGTGCTATTCTAACCATACATTTCCATACATTTCAGTAGTGCTATTTTAGTCACACATTTAGTATATCTAGCTACCTTAGTAGTGCAGTTTTAGTCATAAATTGACTTCAGCAATGCTATTTAAGTCATATGTGTTTGTTTTTGTTGGCTCTTTCTGTCAGCTCTCTCTCCCACTTACTCCCTTTCCGTTTTTATACAGTAGGGCTATCATTTACTCTTCTTATGTTTATGATTTAATTTGATTGACTTTTATTTTTATTTTCTCTTTCAATCCTTACTCTAAATATTTAGCTGTATAGTAACTGAGGGTCAGGGGGTTAGAATAAAAATAAGGTTTGATTGATGTGTGTGTAGATGGCAGCCTAATGCACAATCCAAATATTACATATATACAGTATATTAAATTTAGATTCCTTATTGGAGATAACCAAAAATAAAGGGGGGGAACTAAATCTGTAGACTGTTCTTGACAGCCTTTATTAAAAGAACCTTATTCAAATTAAAGTACGAATAAGTGACAGCCTGAGAGACAGGCATATTATAAATGGCATACTGTCATATTTCATAATGTGGGACTCTTTAGTAAAGACAAGCCAAAAAGAACCAAGCGGGACATTAAATTGTTCTTTGACTGGTAATAAAAACATTTTTTGGATTGGTGGAAAATGAGCCGTTCCAATGAATAACCATATATATTCGACATTTGTTCCTTTTTGGGAGAAGTGTATTATCTTTACTCTTGATTGAATTAATAAAAAAGGCCTAAATAAAGCTCTTAAATTTACCTCTTTATGTAAAATAGTTGTTATTCATTGAAAGCACTCATTTTCCACCAATATAAAGAATCCTCGAACTAGACAAAGAACAATTTAAGCACCAAAATTAATTATAAAGGGCCCTGAATGGGATTAACTGTCTAAAAAGCAAGTTTTTCTGTATTATCTAGAAAAGTTTTCACATAGAGAGTAGGTTTGAATGGACAACTTCACACCAAATCTGAGCTGCATGATTTGTTACATAGCCAATACACCATCTGAATACACTGATTCACATTCCAAAACACTCTACTGACTACACTGGCGTCCAGACGATATGTTGGTCATTTATGAATGGTCTGTTTACAGATGGTATTGATACTGCTTCCGAAAGCGCATGGTGTAAGCCAAGCAACGTGCATGTGTAACAATGCTCAAGTCTGTCTTTTCTGGCAGTTGGAAATCATTTTTTTTTTAATCGATACCCAACAACCTCTCCAATCTGCTGTATAGTCTGCAAACAGTTGACCGAAGCAGATAGAGCCGAGAGTGGACATTAGGACAGTCTGCCTAAAAGCATTAGCAGCAGACAGATCGAGTTAAGTGCCATTTATCAGGCCTATCTTTTTGGATTTCCACTATTAACATTCAGCTTCAGGACAATGGCTTTGCTTGAGATCAATCAAAAGTTTGGAATAAGTGGATTTTTAAAGGAAAAATTGGTTGCAGGTAAATGCATTAATGAATTTTAATATGCTTATATCTAATATCCTATTATCAGAGGTGGAAAAAGTACTGAAAAATTGTAATTAAGTAAAAGTACCTTTACTTTGCTAAAATTCTACTCAAGCAAAAGTAAAAGTACCCATCTAAAAATCCACTCGAGTAAAAGTAAAAAAGCACTCAATTTAAAATGTACTTTGAGTAAAAGTTACATAGTTACTTTTAGTTATTTGATGTAAAAAAGTACAAATCATAAATAAAATAATTATTAAATTAAATAATTTGGACCTTTCAGGCAGTATTTGTTAAGACCACTCCATAAAACATTTTCAAGAACAAGTGGCACTGGTTCCCCTGAGCCAGGCTACACAGCGTCTCTCCCGCTAACCGTAATAAACACTGCTAGGAAAAGTTCAGCTGCGCGACCATGGAGAACAAAACTCAAAAAAAAAAAATTTAATTCTGAAAATTAGGTTTTTTTTCCCCAGCATTTTATTTTTTACTCAGCAACGAGGAGTTTTCCAATGTAGTGAAGTAAATTACTTGTGTCAAAATGAACTTGAGTAAAAGTAAAATTACTTATTTTAAAAACTACTTTAAAAATTACAAATTACTCATAAAACTTACTCAATTACAGTAATGTGAGTAAATGTAATTAGTTACTTTCCACCTCTGCCTATTACGACAATGTACATTTAATGTACAATAATGAGTAGAAAGGAAAATGGTAAGAAATTAAGCTAAAACTATATATATTTTAAAAGGCATGCAGAATAATGATCAAAGCTGTATATTAAAAAATGCCTTAGAAAGCTAAGCCAAAAGTCATGGGATATCAGAATGCAAACTGTCACAATCATGAATAGAAGTGTTAACTCAGACAATGGCTTGGAAATGCCCGAACCTGTATAGGCTGTGAGGTGTTAACTGAAGTGAGGCTGAACTTGCCATATGGATGAGCTATCCCTTTTTTTAAAGTTCTGAGCAGTATTTATTAACATGCATCGAACAACAATGTCTTGAATGTTTGAGGAATATTTAATAGAAGGCATTACCACCCGGCAATGTCTGGACAGGCCTCTCTGGCAGAAATAAAATCCACATTAAATGCAGGAGGCCCCATACATATATCCTGCAGGTCAGTGCAGCGTTCTTTATAGGTCCCAGCTTCCACGGGACATGGCAAAAGTCGCGGGACATGATACTAGTTCCTGTCCCATGACTTTTGGAATGTCACTTATGCCAGAAATGCCGTAAAAAAAACTGTGCAGATGGCATCTACTGGTGCAGAGCTGAGCCGAAGCACTGAACTACACACCGCAGGGACTTCCATAAACTTCCAACACTTACAGCTACCAAACACCACCGAGACCACTGTGTTTATGCAGTTTATCCTTCAGCAATGATAAATAGAAGCCAAGGCATCAGATATGCAAATCCGAACCCACAGAATCATTGACTAGACGCTTGTTTATGCACTGCAGAATGTAATCTTCCTGCCATGGTTAAGAGTATATCAAAGAGTCCCATTTTTGAAAGCATACTAATGTAAATCATCTTTTTATTTGGTGTATATCTTCAAATCACATCTTGTACAGCTAATGTCCAGCACGGTTTGGTGTTACACTCATTTAAACACACCTCTAAACCTCTAAGTGAGGCACTAAACCCTAAACAATATTGTTTTTTAATTAATAACCAAAATATGTTCCATGAAAGTAATTTTTAGAAACCTTTTTTTACAAAAAACTTAAAAAAAAAACACCTTTGTTGTTGTAATTTCTGCCTCGGCAGTACCCTTACAGATTTAACTGTGCTATAGGCAAGGATGGGGTGTCCATGTATTTTGGTACGTGGATTCTCACAATACGCAAATGAGTCAAACAATAACTGCCTCCACTGGTGGCGTCCAACCATCTACTTCTCCTCCCCATCAGAGGAACACTGTTTAGCCCAATCAGCTATTCCTTCTGCCCCATCCTAAACCCATTCATCACCCAGTGCCCCTGGTAGTCATGTTAGGATGACTAATATTTTCAAGCTGCTCAGCCAACATGACCAGCATGACCAAAATCAAGCATTCACTATTCTGGTCAACTGGTTAACTGGCCAGCTTTACCATATAGGATATATTTTCAACAGCATTTCAATCACCTTGACCATCAAAAAAACAGTTAAGACCATTCAAATCCAGACACTACCAAAAGCTGGCTTTTTCTAGCTGGCTATACACAGCAAAAAAAAAAAATATATATATATATATATAATTTACAAGATTCTCCCAAGATAGAAATCATCAAATAAATTAGCTACTTAATCAATCCAAGAGCCATTTAAATATTCAAAGGCTTCTTTGAGTTGTTGTACTGTCTCTATAGAACCACAGTTTTTACTTAGCCAGAAACCTTAACCAGAAAGTGTGCTGGATAAACCTTGTTATGCATGCTCCTGTAGTAGTCATCAACCGTCTTCCTGAACATCCACCTTCATACCTTACACACATTTTTCAGCCAATCATGGAGACCTCTGAAATAAATTATAAAAATAAGATGAATCTAAGATATACTACATACTAAACCACACCACATTGGTCCAGAAAGCCATTCAGTCCAATCCATGACTAACATATTGCAGTTTTAGAGCCATTCCATTTTCCATCATGTTCTAGCATTATGAGACTCACAGATCTAAGCACACAGAACACAGGTCTTTAAATCTGGAGCTTGGATTCAGTTTCCATTTCTGGAATCATTGGTAGGTGGAACACAACACAGCAAAACAACTACATCAGCTATTCCCTTCATTTCCAATGCTACAGGACTCAAGAACCAGATTTAAAGAAATCTTTAATGATGGAGAACTTTCTAACGGTTGTCAGGGAAACCTTTGCAGCCCCTTTATTTTTGAAAATGTCGGAACAGTGTTGGTGACCGCTGAGCTGCACAGGCAGCTTAAATACTAAACCACACCACACGGTTCCAGGTGGCCATGCAGTGCAACACAGGACTAAGGCAGTACAGTTTTAGGTACGTTCAGTTTTCCAACATATTTTAGCATTAAGAGAACCAAAGATCCCTATTGTTTCCATTTCTGGAAAACCAGTGCAAAAAAAGACCCATTTAATAGAAATCTATGAAAGTCAAGAAACCTTAAATGACACTACATAGCAAATCAACTACAGGTACCTTTAAAAAAAAAACGGGTTCAATGTCCAGATTCAGAAACCAGGCCATGGAAGAACCATTTTTAAAGGTACTCAAAAACCCCTTTCTAGCTCCTTTTGTTTTTAGGAGAGTAGGAGATAAGGTGGATCTTCAGGAGGAGGGATAGTGACCACGGAGCTTCTGCACACTGTTCCAGACAGCCATACAGTACAATCCAGGACTTACCCAGTCCTTCATCTTTTTGCATCATGACACACACAGATGTCAGCAAACCACCCAAACAAACCACCCAGCCCTTCAAGCAAATGAACCTTTCAGACTCCTAAAGCCCCAAACACATTCCTCCTTAAGTGGGACCCTGTGCTGCTTGCTGTTCTATGCAATATTTCCATCAACTTAAGCAGCTGGTGCAACTCTCTCTCTACTCTCTCTCTCTCCATCCCCCTCCCTCCCATACACACACACACACACACACACACACACACACACACACACAAATACACCTGCATGCACCTGAAAGGACATCAATCAAACTCTTCTTTACAATCTCTACTGTCTTCCATCACACACTCATTGTTCTGCACTCACTGCAAAGGTAAAAAAATAAATAAGGAATATCATAAAGCATGCCACTCCAAACTCCAAGTTATGATGCCCTCATCCCAGCACCCATCCCATATCTCACCCCCTATCTCTCTCTCCCTGGCATGGACCGTTTATCCCACAGCATCCCTGAATCCTCACATACCTAACCCATCCTAAATCAATGATAACTAAAACACTCTCACGTGGCAAAAAAAGACCCCAAACTGCTTTAAAATCAGAGATTAAAACATATTCACCTGAGATATGCTTCCGCCTCTCTGCGCATTAGAGTTGTAAGGGTATAAAAATACCTATTTCTGCATGAGAGGAAGGATGCAGCACGCATCCCTGCTGAGCTCCACCAGCCACTGGCAGAAGGCAGAGACTGCGAGTCACGTGACTCCGCTCCGCCAGCAAGGGAGGCGTTCTTCGACATTCCCACCCGTGTTCCGGCAAGCCACGCCCACCGCGGGTCCCGATTGGCTGTCGCTTCAAGCCCATATTGCTGAAACTGGATGGCATCTTTGGTAATAGGAGTTTTTTCTGTTTTAAGACGCTTTTGTCATGCTACTAATAAATGATAACATAACTGCATAATAAACGGAATTACTCTCATTTAAATAGTAATAAAGAGCAAAAAAAAAAAAATAATAGTAATTTTACACATAGGAATTAGACTTTTTATTTTTTTATAAACCATAAATTAAATAAAAACTAGGTAAAAAAAAAGTAATTATTTAACTAATTAATGTAAATTAGCTTTTTGCATATCAACAAATAAATACTTTTTTGTTTATTTATTTATATTTATAAAACAGGTCTATTATATACTATTGAACATAATGTTTTAAAGATATTTAAGAATTTGAAGACTAAAAAATAAATAGACAAAAAACAAAAAACAAAAAACATTCTAATAAATCTATTAGGAAACTGGGTGTTAATATGAACTCACAGCCAATCTCAGTGCAGGAGGACGGGGCTTGGCGGAATACGGGTGGTTTTTAGCTAACCCGCCAGGCGAGGGGAGGTGCTGGATGATGCGGTTCACGTTTGGGCGATTTTTCACGAATTAAGAGTGTAAAATGAGACACATAAAGGCAGAGGAAAGAAGGTTCAGATCTGGAAACAGGGAATTTTTATATTTTCTGTATACATATAACAAACTTCTGTACCTGCCCACTACCTCAATCAAATACCATCTTTAACATTATCATCTTCATCATCATCATCATCAACAAAAATGATTTGTGCATTTTTACAAAAAAGCATAAGTACTGGAACTTCTACAGTACCAGTCAAAAGTTTGGACACACCTCTTCTCATCTAATGTGTTTTCTTTGGTTTTATGATTATTATTTTTTTTACATTGTAAAGTTAAAATTAAAGATATTAAAGCTACAGGAACAAATGCTAAATTATTTTGTAAACATAACGTATTTTCTCAGTGTCAATTGTTGCTGCTTTTATTTCAAACTGTGGTCTAGCTAGGGCTGGGATGTTTGATCAAAACGGGATAATAGAGACCGTACATATTGACATATAGAAGCTTTTAGGGGGAATCTCATTAGATAGATATTTGCTTAAATGACATACAATGAGGTTATGTTTGCAGCATGTTTGATATAAAAGCTGCATGTAAGTTTGAAGGGGACTGCTTACTAATGGTGAAAATAAAATTACAAAAAAAGTAAAGGAAACAATAGTTTTCAGTTCACTGCAAATGGTGCTGCCTGTTTACAAAAAAAAAAAAAACTTAAGTCAGTGATGGTTTAGAGAGCCATGTCATCTGCTAGTGTTGGTCCACTGTTTTATATTAAGTCCAATGTCAGGGCAGTGCTTTCCCGAAAAATCTTCACTTCAGCACTTCATGCTTCCCTCTGCTGACAACTTATATGGACATGCAGATTTCATTTTTCAGCAGGACTTGCCAAAAGTACCAATTGGTCTTATATAATATTATATAATATAATATTTTCTGAGATACTGACTTTTGGAGTTTCATTGGCTGTAAGCCTTAATCATCAAGAATTAAAAAAAAAATAAATCCTTAAAATACATCAATATAATATATGAGTTTCACATTTTAAACTGAATTATTGAAATAAAATATTTTTTCTATTATAATATATATATATATATATTTTGGATGGACCTGTATTACTACCCACGGCACTGGCATGTAAGATGCTATCTTTTCTATTATATATCATTCGCAATTATCGCATCAATGAAAAAAAACTTACCTAATATTTGGAGGCCCATATATAAATACATAAATAAATATTACAGAGAAATGTATTCAAGGGTAGCTAAACCCACTGATTTTAGCTGACTCCACCTTTATCTTAAATTTGACAAATGGTAAAAATAGGAGGCGCAGTTTGGGAGGGGCACTGCAGTGATGTATGGATGTAGGGTGGGGCAGGGAGGGAGTGGAATAAGCTGCTGTGGGTCACAGCTAATGTAACAGGTTGCTAATCAGAAGCAACCAAAGCTTTTTACCAGAGGAACGAGTGTGATCTGCTGGCTCAAAGAAGAGCTGAGGAGCAGAAAGTGAGGGGTAAGAATGGTAGGGGGATGAAAGATTTATTTTTGTACGTGTTGAAGTTTTGTCGTTTGTTAATAAAAAAAAAAGAATGGTAGGGGGATTTCATAAAATATGTACTGACTTCTGATTAAATAAAGCCCACTGCTTTAAACGTGGTCATGTTTTATTTATTCTGAGATTAAGCCAGACTAGCTGAGAGTGAGTTGAGTCGAGGCGAGGTGCGCTGTTAGATGGTTACTTGACCTTAACTGGCTTTTAGCACTAATAATTTGAGTTTATGGCTTTTTATGACACTTTCTAACAAGTAGAGGTGGGTAACCCAGGTCCAGAAAGTAAAAATCCACCTCAGGGTTTTGTACCAACTGCCTGGGCGGCTCTGCTGCAGTTGGTACAAAACCCTGGGATGGATTTTTACTTTCTGGACCTGGGTTACCCACCACTATAAATACCTAACTAGCCATTACCTGAATTAAAATAGATAAATTAAAAGCTAGGCATGTTCTTTGCTTTACAGCTGTTAGGCTGTTTAAAAATACCATTCATTCCATTGAAAATCCCCCCCCAAATCATTTACTGAATATATATAACATTATTTTATTTTAAAAAAAATTTAAGGCTATTTTTTAATGAATTAAGCTAATAGATAATTAGCTAATCAATCGTTCCCATTTGGATAAGTCTGACTAATAGTACAAATCGTAATATGAAATAGTAAACTTAATAGTTAAGTTACCTGCAGCTTTGCTGAAACCGTCCATGCTGGCATACTGCTGATTGTAGGAAGGCAACACCTGCAATAGTGAACATTAGTGAACAATAGTAACGGCCGGTATCTAAATAACTAACCTAAAGCTAAGTTAGCTGACGGTAATTAGGTTAGGTTAGTATCAGTTAGCTTCGTGCTACTACCAGCAATTGTAGATTAATGTTTATTAATAAATCAGTATATTTGAATGACCTGCTTGGATTTCTTTGCAGTGTTAATGACAGAAAGCTGGTGTATAAATGGTAAAATAAAGGGTATAATTCTAGTTGAATCTAAGTAAACTGGGGTTGAATAGCTTAACGTTACCTGAAATCCTATTTTCACCAACTGTCAAAAGATTTGAATTTCCCGCAGCTTATTTATTTATTTATTTATTTATTTAATTAATTATGTAATGTAGTGTTCACAATTGTTCCAATACACGAACACAACACAATATTATACACAAAACGTAATGGGAAAAAAAAAATATATATATATATATATATATATATATATGAAGATATTTGGATATTTGGCATTATTAGTATCATGACAAATCTGATAAAATTCTTATTTTTTTATATCTCAGTTAGCAGTGTGTCGCATCATATCATATGCAATAATAAAATAAAATTTTCATTTTGTTGCAGTAGTGTATTCTTGATTTTTTTTTAATTCAGTGTTTTGTCAAAGAGCCAATAGTATAATTATCGCAAAAATTCCATGAAATATTATTATATATAATAATAATAATAATAATAATAATGATAATAATGATAATAATAATTATTATTATCATTATTATTATTATTTTTATTATTATTATTATTATTATTATTATTATTATTATTATTATTATTATTATATATACAAACATACATGTATCAGCTGACTCCCTAAATGTACTGAATAAGCAGGTTATTCCATCAATGGATTTTTTCTTCCCTGATGGCACGGGCATATTCGAAGATGACAATGTCAGGATTCATTGGGCTGGAATTGTAAAAGACAGAGTCTGGACCCCATTGAGAATCTTTGGGATGTGCTGGAGAAGGCTTTGTGCAGCGGTCAGGCTCTACCATCATTAATGCAAGATCTTGATGAAAAACTAATGCAACATATATATATACATATGACTGACATAAACTAATACCATGTCCTTTGACTTTTGCCATATCCCAAGGAAGCCAAAGAATGCTGTATTGACCAGTACAATATGCACTTAGGGTGTCCTGCATTGAATGTGGTTTGGTAATGCCTTCTATGATGTACACATGTGACACTATGACATAAGGAATGTTAAACGCCTTTTGGCACCAACTATAAGGTCTCACTTAAACTCTGACCATTTCACTCACAAGATAGCTTCTTACAACATGTGCAGATGTGGGTATTCCCAAATTCTCAAGTCCTTCCCTGGGTTAATACTCAATTATCAATTTACATACTGCTGTCCCATGACTTTTGTCATCTCAGTGTGGATGAGGTAGGCCTTGTAGCACTGAACAGCTGACATGGCAAAACCTCTATAACTGTAGTATGAGATGAGCTGTACTGGCCAACTAAGAAGTCACTGTAGGTCACAGTTACAAGGCCAGCACTAATTCATTAGCACTAACAGCCAGTCTGGCTCATTTCTTCCCATTAGGAATGTTCTTCTGCATGCGACAGTGGACCTGAAGTTTGAAACCCTGAGCTGAATGTATGTACGAAAAAAGACTGAGGCAGTCAATAATTGAAGGCTGAGTCCCAATCCACAGAGCCATTCACAGCAGGTTTAAAGCATTCCCTGCTCCGATACATTGGATTCAGCTCACTGGCTAGTAATTAAATCCTTCATGAGTTGTGGTTGAGAATTAGAAATATATATGAGTGTAGAACAGCCAGACACCTGTAGCAGACCAAACTCCGGACATGGGTGAAGATGGAGATGAAGATTCATTTTTCCAGCAGAAATTGTGAGTGTGTTACAATTGGTGCAAATCAAGATATTTGGCCAGTTGTATGGTTAGCCTATCAGATAAAAAGCTTATAAACATACAGTGTATCAGTTTAAAAGATGGAGTTAAAAAAAAACAAATAGCTTAATTGGAAATGTTTGTGTACACATAATGGTATTATTAAATAATCATTATTATGATTATTTATACATATATAAAACCACACAAATAACACATAAAATAAGTGTAATTTAGGAAGAACACACTTAAGAAAAGTTAAAATATTGGCTGTGTACTTGTTCTTTATGTTGTGACTGGAGGACTCCATTTATATACAGTGATTAAAGTAAATGTAATGCAAATTCAATTTACACCTAAATCTGTAAGACATCCCCAGTGTGAAGGTAAGTGTGAATTAATTTCTTAACATAATACACTCTGTTTGTATTCACTGTTAGGTTCATTAAAAATGGTAATTTACTGCAAAGTATTACTTGCAAGCATCTGATAATTGCATTGAGAATATGCATGCCTTTTGTAAATACTATATAACTGAAATACTGTATATGATGTCATGGTTGTGGTTATTAATTTTATGATCAAGACTGCAAAAACATAGAATAAATAACAACAATGTAGCCAATAAGCAGGCTGAATTAAAGTACACCTAATGTGGACAAATACCTTGGATTTGATTCCCAAACAGGGATTATGCTTAGTCATTGACTTTATTTTTATTTTAATAGACAATTATCATTAAAAATGCTATATATAATGCAAGACTAGGCTTAATCCCTGTCCCTTAATCCCTTATTGAGGTGGTGATGGGTCATCCTCATTACTGCAGTGCTGGATCAGATGCAGCAGTGCTGCTGGAGTTTTTATACACTGTGTTTACTTTTACTCACTGTCCTTCACTCTATTAGATACTTCTACTTATAGCTGATCCAGTTTGTAGATGTAAAGTCAGGGACAGAAGCTCATCTATTGCAGCACAGCTTGTTTGTTATCATCTTGTCCTTCATCAGAGGTCACAGGACGCTGCCCACAGGACAAATCCTTACAGCAATGCTCTGGAATCTAGTAAAAAGACAGAGAAACTTTTTTTTTTTAATTCTCTTGATTTCATAATAAACAACGGATGAGCAAGCGCCCCAATACATATAGCGTTGTTGATGTTCCTATCAAAATGCAGTCATGTCAATGTTTTTGCACGGTGTATCTAGTATTTACACAAGCGTCAGGGTTTTAGAGAGACCTGCATGCCACAACACCGCTAATGTTTCAGTCTGTTTTCTGTTTTGAAGAGGCCCTCTCTGTCCTAACAAAGAGTGTATGTCAAAGTATGTAATTTTGCACCATCTGAGAGTGGATTACACACTCTGCAAGTGCTCCACTATCAGCACCTACTGGTCAAATGTGATGTTTCTCATATGGACTACTCACTTCTTGCTTTGTACGGTATTTAAAAGGGTGAGATTTGGACTTAACTTATTCAAAAAATGTAATGTTGATCCGGCTGCCCTTAAAATATAAATTTTCTTAGGCCCCACAATAGAGCCCTGCAGGACTCAAAAAGAATAGTTAAACACAATTGTTACTAATTCATGCAACATTCTTTCTGCATTAGGATGAACATATAAAATAAACCTGAAGTTCAAGGCTTTATACCCTGTAGCCCATGCTGCTTTACATTTATACATTTATTTCTGTAATAATAAACATCAGTCTCATAGGCCATAAAATAGAGCCTTGTGGGACTCCACAATTTAAATGTAACCAAGCTGTTATCAAAAAATATATAATTGTTTCTGCATTATGATTATTAACTGAAAAATAAATCTAAAGTTTAATTCACAAAATTATTTCAGGAGCAAGCATACAAGACTTTAAAAATTAGTTTTGTCAAAAATGAGACAATAGTTAGATAACAACAATTGTTAAAGTTAAAGTTTTAAAACTTGCGTCCCAGAGTAGGATATTTTAGGTCTTTTTAATACAGGTGGAAGAATTTCCTAGCAGAACTATCACCATTAAATTGGTATGAAAATGTCCTTTTTTAACATCCATCATAACAGAATATGAAGTGACAATTTACTGTATGTACACGTCGCTTGTCTTTTTGTGTGAGCAATGCTAGACAGATGTCGCCGGCCACCACGATCATTACAACCTACTGCTCTGTCCACTGTGGGTAGTAATACACATGACACTGTGGATCGAGGAATGTTAAATGCCCACACTTCAAAACTTCAGAAATGGATGTCCCTTCATTAATCTGACACCCGCTTCAACTATGGCAGCTTGCCATGAGCACACGGGACAGAGTTCAACCTTCATCACAAACTAACATCTACACATGTGTTGGTATTCCCATGGCTGTCCCATGTCCCAATGGGTTTATGATCTTCCACGCAGATGTTCTTTGTAAATATATTCTGTGTTATTGCGCCATCTACTGACAAATGTGATAAATGAGCAGAATCTAAATACATGTTCAGATCTGGATTAGTAAAACACCGTCTAATAAGCAGAATTTTAGGATTGGAGTAAAACTCAGGCTGACTCTCTTTGTCTGTGCTCATGTACTTATTATAGTAATCCAGTACCCACAGCATGCACTCTTCCAGCCCCTGTCTTCTGTTCTCACTCATTCATTTATTTTACCCCCCTGGAGATCAAGGATGATGCCTGTTCATCAGAAAAGACTTTGCCTTTCTATGCTTTGTTGAACTCTATAATTGTACTGGCTTAATCCCATTAATCCCATCAGTGTGACTTCTCACTTGTGCATAAACAAACGCTGGCATGTGGATTTAGTACACTTGCTTAAATGGTTATTTGAATTTTCATAATTTGACTCACCTCTTTAATTAAACTGCTTACCGTGTTAAACCATCCCCAAAGCACAGGGCGCCTTTTCTAGCAGACTTTTTTAACAGAGAGTTTTGGTCTGTCCCAATCAGGACATTTTAGTTTTTGATTGCCATAAAATGTTATATGACCACAATTAATATTTTTACGTTGCAAACAAATATTAAAATGGGCCATATTTGCTGATGACCTTCAGAAGCCTTATGTTAACCGTGTCCAGAGGTAACAACATGTCCACTGTTGGCCACAGCTGCCCTTTTATGCATATAATTTGTTTGGAAAATAAGACCAAAATGACATAAAAAGCCAAGACAGCAAATAATTTGGATGCAACCCTGATTAAACGAATAGGGATCTCCTACTGCTCATTTAAAATCTTCTTGTCACAATTTGCACGACTAAAAACCTCATCATATTAAACATCAAGCGATTTTAGATTTTGACTGCAACAGAAATAACAGTTAAACAGTTATCTGATTTAAGGCTAGCATGAGTAAAAAAGGTTTTAAATGGTTTTCTGAGGTGTCAGTGTTTAATATAAATGATATATTGGGTTCTACTGTTTTGTTCTGTCTAAGCGTATTATGCAAATCTTATTCTCTCACAGATTTCTCTCACTATTTCAGGTCTTCAGATGGGAAAAGAGAAAGCATACAATTAATAGTATAGATTAACCATTCAATATATAACTTTTTACCTATGAGATAACTTGTCCATATGCTGTCCTCTTCTGGCGGGCCTGTGCATGTGCAACTCTGTCATGTAGGTGTTTAGGAAATTTTCAGTGAATAAACGTATAAAACGTTTCACAGAGTAGAAATGTACATAAATTGTACGCAAGTTAAAAATGGCAATAATAAACAACTCAATCCCCTTAAAAATCAATTTATTAGCATTGGGCTACAGGGACTACAGTGTAAAGCCTAAATATTACATGAAATCAATGTCCATGAAGGGGTTAGTAAACAGTAAATGTCCGATCACAAATGTAGGTGGCCTAATTTTTTATGACCTTTTTATAAATAAAAAAAGACCAAAAATAGTAATAAAAAAGTAAAAATTTGATTTGAATCACTTTTTTTATCTGAATCCATGAGAAGAGCACTGTGAAGCAGATTTAAATTACTTGCATAAAAGAATCCTTTTTTAAAAACTTATTTGAACTACTTCTAAAATATATATTTTTTTTATCTTTTTGAAAACTGATTTAACCTATTTCTAAAAAGATTCAAAGTACATTTAAAAAAAATGTATTCAATTTATTCATAAGTGAAGGCACCAGCATGGCTATCACAGCATCCTGCAGCGACATGCCATCCCATCTGCTATGCGTTTAGTTGGACGATCCTTTATTTTTCAACAGGATAATGACCCCAAACACCTCCTGTAATTTGGGCTATTTGACCAAGAAGTAGAGTGATGGAGTGCTGAAGCAGATGACCTGGCCTCCACAGTCACCGGACCTGAACCCAATCCAGATGGTTTGGAGTGAGCTGGACCGCAGAGTGAAGGCAAAGGAGCAACAAGTGCTAATAAACACCTCTGGGAACTCCTTCAAGACTGTTGGAAAACCATTTCAGGTGGCCACCTCTTGAAGCGCATTGAGAGAATGATGCCAAGAGTGTGCAAAGCAGTAATCAGAGCAAAGGGGGGCTATTTTATAGAAACTAGAATATAAAACATGTTTTTTTTTTGTTAATCACATAACTCCACATGTGTTCATTCATAGTTTTGATGCCTTCAGTGAGAATCTACAATGTAAATAGTCAGGAAATGAAGAAAATGCATTGAATGAGAAGGTGTGTCCAAACTTTTTGGTAGGCCGGGTGAGTTTGAAAAATTAATATTAAATCGGTATGATATATTTTTCTCTCATATAAATAATACACAGTGGTCTGAGCCTTTAATTTACAATTCACTCTAATAGTAACCTAGCAGTTATCCATAGCTGTTATTCTAGCACAGATCCATGTAGTTTAATGCTATAATATTAGAGAAAGTTCTACTTTTTTTTTTTTTATAAGAGATATCAATAAATAAATAAATAAATAATTATATATTATATATATTTTTACATTGGAGGGGTAGGGGGGTGAACTTAGAATTTTTAGAGGCACACTCAAAAAAGAGTGTACTGAGATTTTTTTTTTTGTTTTTTTTTTAATTACGATAACCAATAGTGTAGTTTTATTATTTTATGGCCATTCTCCTTATTACAAGCATTACAGATTGGCTCAGTAGCTAGCTAGGTACCTAACTTCCCTGAGGTGAAAGCATTTAAGGTGGAACGTAAAAAAATTAATAAAAGCTAATGAAAGCTAATTTCAGCTCCTTATTACAGAGGAATTAGGGAATGAACCATAATAATGAATTGCTGCACCACTTGCCACCTTTCTGAAGACAATGTCCTAAAGTTAACTAGGGCTATATATCTGTACTGGATGTTTAAAGGGGGTGTTCCAATTGTTAGGGGGAGGATTTCACCCCTTCCCCCCGTTACACTCGAAAACAAGGGTGAAATGGGACTGGACCCAAATGAACTCTCAAACTGTTCCCCTTAGTTTAAGTATGAGTCATCTCTTACCTGGGCTGGGGACCAAACACTTTAATGAGGAATATTATATCTTGGCTCCAAATAAAACATTATGGAAGCTTATTTCTGCCACTTGGTAAAAAAACAAGGTTCCTTCACTAAGTCATAATTATGAGACGCTACTAACTCGTAGCCTAGGCGCCGAGTGTTAGGGTATAGTGAGCGAGGGCGCCACCACGGCGTTGAGGACACGCCCGCGCGCGCGTGTCTACGCAGCGCTCCTCCTCCAGTCAGTCGGGAGGGTTCAGAAGGCGGTGATGATCAGCAGGAAACTGACACGTCTCTAAGGTAAACCCGGGCTTTTACCCGCGGTCCTGCTTCATCTGCAGCTTATTAAGACCTGCGTGGAGTAAATACTGAGTTTATGCATTACTGCAGCGGAGAAAAAAAGCCCAGGATGGAGATAATTTAGCTGGGTTAGCCAGGCTAAGCTACGGAAGGGCTTCTGGCTGCAGGAAATCCATTCATTCAGGTGGGAGCTGGGTTAGCTTAGCCTGCTAAAGCAGTTAGCCTGTCTGTTAAGGAACATATGCTGCAGATACCTTCACTCACTGCACTGTGTGTTCATTATTACTCTGCTTTAAAGATATTAGTCATTTAACGTGGTGTGTTACTGCAGGCTGGGACCTGAGATAGTGTTGTTTTGTAGCTAAAAGCAGAGTTACATTAATGCTAAGTTTAAATATACAGTTAACGTTAGATACCTGCATACACCTGCAGTTCCTGCCTCTTAACCACTAGTTAATTTTCAGAGGTTTTCACCTCGGCTGTGTTATCTAATGCTGTCCATACACTACACGACTTTGAAAAGACTCTGAAAAGACTTTTAACAGACTAAAGACTTTAGCAAAGACTGGGGATCAACTGCAACTATATTCTTTCTGAGATTATTTCCCATCATGCTTCTGGTGGAGTTTACATACAGTTTTAACATACAAATTTAATATAATGACTTTTAAGTGCTACCTGTGTTTAAAATACTGTACATATTAAAGTAAAAACCAAATAACTACGAAATGTGTTCTGTTTCAATATAAATATTTGTAAATATTCTTAATATTTGAAATATTTTTGCCGTGCGTAGCTCGCCTATTGGTTGTTGACATTGTTCATATCACTATTTGCGTGAGCCAAGTCTCAAGACTTATAAGATAATATTAAACACAGTTGATTTAATCTGAACACTAGGACGAAAAAAAAAAAGACTGACTAAAACCTTCAATCCTAACCACCCAGAGGTGGAAAGTAATGAATTACATTTACTCACATTACTGTAATTAAGTAGATTTTATGAGTAATTTGTAATTTTTAAAGTAGTTTTTAAAATAGGTAAATTTACTTTTACTCAAGTAGATTTTGACACAAGTAATCTACTTCGCTACATTGGAAAACTCACCGTTACTGAGTAAAAAAATAAAATGCTGGAAAAATTCTGAATTAAAAAAAATAATTAAACCAATAAGGGATGCGATTTGCTCCGTATTTCCATAAATGCCCAATCCACATATCTGACACTCACATCCACACTAAACCCCTCCTCCCTTCACCCTTCGCTCCTCTTTGTTTTTTTATTTAAAACAATATATTTTTTTTTACATCAAATAATTAAAAGTAACTATGTAACTTTTACTCAAATTAAAAAAATACTCTGGAAATTTGTCTGCGACAGTGAAATCACTTGAAAATCATTAGGTGTAAGGTCAGCATTACTATTTAACCAATAAATCCACTGTGAGACATGTTACAGCTGATAAAACACTAAAATGTGAAGAGTATGGGGATATAGCTAAAGGCGTGTTATAAAGAAGAAGCTCCAGGTTTCCTAGGTTCTCCTGAAGCTCCTGCAGACAACAGTACAGCACTGACAGCTCTTCCTGATCTTCAGGACACGTCCTCATGCCAACAGTACATCAGAAGGCTCTGGTGTGGTGTGGCGCAATGGCTAACGCCACACCCTACCAGTGAGCTACCCCATTAGACAAGACTCCTAACACTATGTTGACCACCTCTGTAACAGAAATAACCCTGTGAGTGCATTGCTTTTCAGTAATACATCATCATAAATTATTTAATTCTGTAGCACTTGATGCTTTCAATACTGTATATTAGGGACGTGCCTTACCAAACTGTACACAATACTACTGCCAAAAACTACATATTGTGATATCGCAATATTCTTTAAAGCGGTTTTGCTATTTACCGTATTTAAATGAAATAGTTTACAGTTTAAATGCATGAACTAAATAATCTGCACTTTTGTTTTGTGGTAAATTTTAGTTGTTACTGTACTTTATTTTATTTTGTTAGACTAAAATTATTTTATTTAAAATTAGGGACTTGGTAAGCTACTGGTTAGAAAATAGACTGAATATATGAAACTTTTTATTTCTTTATACTCTTATTCATTCTAAATAAAGCTAATGTTTATTTATTTTTGTTGCATAGCTTTAGTAGCACTTGTTATTAGTAAGTGTATACGTGTATGTTCTTCACAAAAAAAAAAAAAAAGACAAGCAGGAAGTTCAATAAACCTGCAGACCTTGTAATTTCAGAAGAGGGAGAGAAATCTCAAGAATGTGCTTTAAGAAATTAGTAGAACATATGCAACTGAGATAAAAAAAAAATAAATAAAAAAAATAAAATAAAGGCTGTTTACAAATGAATTTATAAAATATTACATTCATGAGTTCTTTCATTGAAACAACTGCATGTCAGTCACATTGCTCCCTCTAGTGGACAGAAACACAGTTAAAGTATGTTTTTGACAATCTTATACATACATACATACATACATACATACATACATACATACATACATACGTACATGCATATATTATTCCTTTAGTCATTTTTTGCCTAAATGACACTAGTGATTTTTTACTAACAGCTCATATTTAGAATCTGTCCTGTAGTTTTCTCTAGTAGAAAATCTGATTTAAAATGTTGTACTAGTTAAAGTATCAGATTTACAGCTCTATTAAGTCATTTTGACTGGTCACATTAAAAAAGAAATAGATAGATTGATACGCCATCCACTAAATAAGACTAATTTAAATTACTTTTATAGTGAGGATCACTTTTTAACTTTTAATCACAAATTTTAATAGTTGTTAAATTCGATTTTCTACTGGGAAAAAACTGACTGACAGACAGACAAGGTTATTGATATGAGTAAAAATAAAAATAATATTTCAATATATTTAGGAGAAATGGCAATATACAGAACAATATGATGAAAAAAAGCATAAAAAATGTATAATAATAATGTATCAGTATGTATTGTATATTTAATTGTAAATATTTTACTGTGTATTTAAGTTATGTTGTTTCTTAAACTGTGATCATTTACAGTCTGTCCTGAAACCAAACCTTTCCCACACTTTCTTTTTTGAGAAAATCTGGTAATCTATGTTACAGACACGATTTTATGTACACGAATTTTATGTATATCCATATTTGCTTTATATACAAGTCAGATTGCTATTGGCATTTTACAATTAAACAGCTTGCCATTTCTCGTTGTCTGTGCTTTTACAATGAAAATTAGAGTAAGATGAAGCCTTTTTGTTTTCTGTATTCATACTAAAAGTGAGACTCCTACAGTGTATATATTACTGGAGAACCTGTACTGAGGTCTCAACTCAACATTTTAATAAATAATCTTGCATTCCTCTACTCTGTATGAAACTGTATATTTTCTCAGACAGGTCAGGACAGGTCAAGGGAAGGATGGGAAGGCAGAGGAAGAGGAATGTGACGGGTGATGGAGTTCCTCACACACGGAAAGAGGAGAAACCCGCTCTGCCGAGTCGCAAGGAGAAAAAAAAGAAGACTGACATCGGCAAGGTTTTCATCAACATCTCCATCGCCTTGTGCATTTTCAGCCTCGCCTGGTTCTTTTATGCCCTGTATATGCGCTCATCCTTGGCCAGGAGAGTAGTGACCCTGCACCCTTCATCACGGGTTTTAGACTCGAATAGCACCAGTGCTGCCGTGTCCCCGGAGAGGTTTTGGGGCACCTATCGGCCACAGGTGTACTTTGGGATGAAAACAAGAAGTCCAAGGTCTGTTGTGACAGGTATGGATTTTATAGACTAGTTTAAAGCTATATTCCATGAATTAAATATGTAATGTAAACAATATAGTGTTTCTGCAACATGCATTTTTCAGCAGTGTCCAGTTGCTTCTTGCTGGGATGCTAACAGCTGCATTAAAAAGCCAGGTTTTAGCTGGGATGCTAGCGGAGACAGCAGCCGGTCTCGGCTGGACTGGAGGAGTTTAGCTGCAATGTTAGCAGCTGGGCTCAAACAGATTAAACATGCCACAGACACAGCTGAGTTAAAGTGGTTTATCTGCAATGCTAACAGCTTTTTTTAGCTGGAATACTCGCTGATAGTTGATGAGAGGGCAGAGTACGTGTGATTGTCTTCTCACGGCCCTGTGGCTGTCGTTAAGCTAACTCTGGTGTATTTTTGGCTTCGTGCTCTGTCTTTGCGTTTTTTTTTTTCCCCACTGAATTTTCTGGCCATTCCTACTTATTTGTTAATGTAATGTACCATATTAATCCCACCTCATCAGTGAGATGTCATTGTGTTTGTCTGCGGCTCCTCAGGCTTGATGTGGATGCGTCAGTTCTCTGAAATGGATGTGAACCTTCGGCACACGTGCGAGCAGGGCGACCGCTTGCCGGGCTATGGCTGGCTGATGCACGACGGAGTCAACTTTGGTGTCCAGGAGATCCATGACAACGATTTTACCCTCACAACAGAGTTTGTGAAGCGAATGGGAGGGGAGCATGGAGGCGACTGGACCTGGAGGATCACTGCCAAACAGCATGTAAGCAGAACAGAGGAAAATAATTGTCTTTGTATCTTTGTACTTCTGTACAGATCAGCAGAGCTATGATGTTCACACAACGGGTGAAAGTGTCCCAAATCCAATGTTAATTTTAGGCTGTTTACACTATTATATTAATGTGACCCATATCTAACATTCGTCTGAACACTGTTTGTGCTGTGTAACTGATGCGCATGCACAAAACAACATTTTCATGTGAACTTCATGTGAAGTTTCGGTTTCATGCATGTCAGTATCTTAAGAGCTATGAATGAGTTCAGACTGACAGCTGGGATTAAAAAAACGGTTGCGTGAACATAGCTAAATTCTCTTTAAAGTCCACTTCTCCAAATTTACTGGTAAAAATTTTTCAGTTGACCTTACCATGACTCTTTCCAGAGCTCTGCCCCCCAAGCTCCTGTCATCTCGCTGATGTTCTACGCGGCTGCAGATACTCAGGGTTCCCTGCAGGCTCACGTGGAAGAGAGAAGTCGTCTGAGTTCTGTCACCGGAACTTCGGAAGAACTCGGAAACTTCAAGATCACTTTCCGCAAACCCACTGCTGGAGGGGCTGCTAGCGGCAAATATGCCAGGTATGCCAGCAATGTTCTATATTCACAGGCATTTCAAGAAAGTTACATTTTCACACCTAGAAAGCGGTCCAGCTTTAGAATAGTTCAGTGAGTGTTAACTCATTAGGTGTGACTTGATATATAACATACCCACGCTAAAAAAAAAAAAAAAGTCTTTTTTTATTTAAGTCTGGACTTAAATTTGACCTGGAATTTCCTCAATAAATGGATTTTCTGCAGTAAGATTGTAAAATAAAATAAAAAATGGTTTCTAAAATAACAAGGGATGTCCCTGTCTGATCCAGTGGACTATTTAATGGACTAGGTGCCGGCTGTTTTAATCTTAATCCAGTTCAGAGCACCGTCTGGTGGACTAAGGAGATTTCTCAGATGGTAAACCCAAGAGTTAAGCTATTGCAGAAATGCTTTTGTAAACAAGCATCGAACAGCACGTTGAGAACCATGTGGAGGCTAATGCTAATATAGACTTAAAAACATTCTACAGACTACAGATATCGCACACACAAAGTGACTTGACTACAGACAGGGTAATGTTGTAGAAGCTGAATGGTAGATTCAATCACTCATACTGGATTATAAGATATTAAACACACCATAAAACGTGATTAAAATAAACAGCTTACTAACTAAGTCAGTCTTATTGTCACATTTTTTTAAACTGTTACTATGTAAATAAATAAATGTGATTTTGTTCAATATAAATCAGCAACACATCTTATTTAAACTGTGTGGCTGCAGTATTTGTACAAAAACAAAAAACGAATAGGATCAGTATTTTGTCGCGAAAGGACCACCCCTAACACCTAGTTCTATGTAGTGACAGACAATGAATAGCATTTGGCATGCAAAATCAAAATTGACCAGTAGAGTAAAGGGAAAAATATAGATATTTATAGTAAAGGACAATTCATGTTTATTTAATGTTCTATATCTTTTTTTTTTTTTTTCCTCAGCTATAATTACTTGCAGACGCTCAGCCCTGGACTTGACAGGCTGACAGACATAGTAAAGAACAGCCTCAATCGCAGGTTCGTTTTCCATCCCCCGTCTGGAGAAAAAAGACCTTACATCGCCGTGGATTCTTACAAGCCTCCTCCCCACCAGCAGCAGCAACAACAGAAAGATGGCCGCATAGAGAGTGACTTTCTTGTGCATCAGGTTACCGTCCAGACCCCCTTTCAGATTGAGGTTTTGTTTGAGAGCGGAAGCTTTCACGACCGGCCCAACCAGCTGGTGGGCTCAGTCCTGACTGAAGAGCTGGAGAAGAGGAAGGTAGCTTTTGACGAAAAGTTTGAGACGACTTTTGGGCTTCAGACCAAGGGGTTCGCTCCATCCCAGGTGAAGTTCAGCAAGGCTGCTTTAAGTAACATGGTTGGAGGGATGGGATACTTCTTTGGGCAGTCTGTGGTCCAGTCTGTTTATAATGAGCACCCCTTGCTGTACCCTGAGGGTGCTTTGTTCACTGCCGTGCCCTCCCGCTCTTTCTTCCCAAGGGGCTTCCTGTGGGACGAGGGCTTCCACCAGATTCTCCTGAACAGATGGGACCCGCAGGTCACGCGGGAGGCTGTGGCACACTGGCTGGACTTGATCAATGTGGAAGGTTGGATCCCACGTGAGCTGATCTTAGGCGACGAGGCGCGCAGCAAGGTCCCGTCGGAGTTTGTGGTGCAGCGAAATGAGAATGCGAACCCCCCTACAATGTTCCTGCTCTTAGAGGAGCTGGTTGAGCAACTGGAGACCCAGCGAGATTTGCCACTTTATGAGGAAACTCTAAAATTCCTGCGCAGGCTCTTCCCCAGGCTGCAGACGTGGTTCGAGTGGTATAATACCACTCAGGTTGGTCCCTTGCCAAACTCGTACCGTTGGCGAGGCAGAGACAAGGACACCAACCTGTTCCTCAACCCAAAGACCTTAACGTCCGGACTGGATGACTACCCACGTGCCTCGCATCCGTCTACAGAAGAGAGGCACGTCGACCTGCACTGCTGGATGGTGCTGTCGTCGAGGATCATGCGAAATATAGCTCAACTGCTTGGCGAGCCCCATCAGGAGTATGAGCGCACTCACCTAACACTGAACGACAACAACCTCCTGAATGAGCTGCACTGGTCCGAACAGCACCGTGCGTTCTGCGACTACGGAAATCACACCCAGGCTGTGTCGCTACAGCAGGAAAAAGTGTTCGTGCCACCTGGACAGCCGAGGCACCAGTTCCCAGTGGCACGTCTGGTGCGTTACGTACGTAAAGCTCCTAAGCTACAGTATGTGAATGCTCTCGGCTACGTTAGCCTGTTCCCCTTCCTGCTTCATGTACTGACCCCTGATTCCCCAAAGCTGCAACACGTGTTAAGGGACATTCGGGATCCCGACCGCTTGTGGACGCCCTACGGCCTCCGATCGCTCTCTCGTGCAGATCCCCTCTACATGAAGCGCAACACTGAGCATGACGCCCCCTACTGGCGTGGAGCTATATGGATCAACATCAACTACCTGGCAATACGGGCACTGCACCACTACAGCAGCGTGGAGGGACCTTACCAAGAAGACGCTGCGTCCCTGTATCAAGAGCTCAGGACTAATGTCATTAATAATGTTTACAAGCAGTACCAGGAAACTGGCTACATCTGGGAACAATACAATGACAGCACAGGCAGGGGGCAGGGCAGCCACCCGTTCACAGGCTGGTCTGCTCTGACTGTGCTCATTATGTCTGAACAGTACTGATTCATCTGCATTTTCACGATTCAGTGTTCTATTATCAAGCAGCTAAAAAAATGTGCCATTAATTGTCTCAGCAAACATTATCTGTGATTGACTAAATGTTTAACTATGTGAAAATTCGAGAAAACCTCTCTTTAAGTGCAATCACTGGATACCAGAGATCAAGATCAAGATCTCGCTTCAGCAAACAGACTATTTTATAAGTATGGAGGAAATTTTATAAATCAGACTTTCTATAAAATGGATGTATTGCAGAAACGTTTCTCCTGTAAAGCCAACTGAACGACAAGTCATTCCTCAGGTGTGAATTGCCACGGGCTTTGTGAGTGTTCCAGAATGTGCAGACAAAAGAATTTAATGTAATCGAACCGTAATTATGCAGTGCAGTCTTTTTGTTGCAGAATTCGGGCGTGTTCAAAGGAATAAATCAATAACTTCCTACAAGGTCTTTCTTCAGTTTAATTGAGTTCTGTACTGAATGCCAAAAACTTCAACCCAGCACAAGCAGCCATTCAAACAAGGTTTGTCATGTTCTTTGAAAAATGTCCTTCGGGTGTCGCAGTGTTTCCCATTAGAATCTTGGTAATATTGACATAAATAATAAATAGTAGTGCCATGGCGTTGCAGGCATGTTTTTTTTTTTTTTTTTTTTGGAATGACTGCATGAGCTCAATGCCCAGGCTAAACAATTATTTGAGGAACTTTCTTTGTCATGCTTCCTAGGCCTGTCAAATAAATTACATTATAGACTTATTTTTATTTATATTGTACAATAAATAGACACATTCTCAATAACCTCAAAAAAATTCTGTTGACATTAATATTGACCATTGTCTTTATTTAGCAAGAAGAACCCATTAAATAATCCGGTATGTCATTTAAAAATTATTTTTTTTATTTTGTCTTTCATTTATTTTAGATATTTAAACATTTTATTTGAAAGGTACGTACATGGGGGCTTCATAACGCTTTTAATATACATAACTCATATTTTTTAATATACATAACTCATATATTTTATATAAGCATTATTTAAATATTTATGAACAGCTTATGCCATTACTCGCAACATGACATAAGACTTTGGATAAAATGGTATGGTATTGGTATAACATGTATTATTGAATATTATATATAAAACTTTATAGGTATAGTTTATGTAAGGGAAAAATGTTATTTCAGGCATTAACCCTTTCAGACCCTGTGTCCATTACATTGGACATCATGTATTTTCTATTTTTTTTTTAATGTTTTGTTGCACATAACACCAATTGAGACCTGTTTTAATCAGATTGGACTATAAACAAGCCAAAGAAAAAGTTTATAAACCAAGGAAACAATAGCTTAGCCCCGCCCACTGCACGGAAGAAAAATCAAGCACTAGAGCCAAAGAGGTTAAAAGAGATAATTTTTACTAGTTGTATGTAATTTAGAACACTTTATTCTCTTTAATATTTGAGTCTTCCTTAGTGTGCATTGCAGACAGAAAACAGCACTATTATTAGTAGTAATAATATGTTTTAACACTGGCAAATAGCTCAGGTTTGAAAGGGTTAAAGCTTCATAGAACTTTTTATTCATAAAAATCCAAAAAATTCCTCTGTATAAGGACCCTTCAAATGAAGTGTAAAAACTCATTTTTATGCACTAAATGTTCTTAATAGTAATATAAAAAAGTGCAGTTGCATTATTATGCTGTATTATTTGTATTTTTTGATCAGTGGCAATGAATGATCTTGCATTTATTTATTGGACCGCTGGTTATTCAAAATAGTAAAACTGCAATATATAAAATAATATATAACAAAAAATATAACCTTGTATTAAATTAGTACTTTTAATAAATAATTTGTAATATTTCCAAATATATACATATGTATTGCACAATAGGCTACATAAGGTACCGAGCAAACATACCTATTTTTGTTTTTACTAGCAACTTCTACTTTTCTTTGCTACAAGTTTATTAATCTGTTTATATATCAGTTTTATAATCTGTTTTATAATTCTCTTCTGTTGGGTGTAGCTATAGGTTAATACATATATTCACTGGATTTGTCAGTATTCGCTTTTTTTAGGAATAACCTGCTAGAGGGGTCCTAAATGTTTGTGTAACCCCTGTCAAGAAGCAGTGCACGCTGGGGGTTGTAGTGCAGCAGATTGAGAAATGGACAATATTAATAGAAAATATTTTTGAACTAATGTTATCTTTGACAAGGTTTGGTTTAGGTTTGACAGTAATAGTAAAAATAGTGAAAAATAGTGAAATCAGGACGGTAAAGATACTGGAAGCTACAGATTATCAGTCTATCACATTTCACAATGAACAAGCTGGCGATCTGAGTCCAGCCCGTGACATTGTCTCACCGCACACAGATGAAGGCCGGCAGCTGACGTCAGCCTGGCAAGGTGTATTGTTTCTGTTGCACGTAGTTTCCATGGAGAGTCGTTGTGTGGATCAGAGACCGGTTTGGTCACTGGTTTGCACTGAACTGCCCGTGGATGGCAAAGCTGGAACAGGGGGATAGTTCCACATGTCCCCCCCTGTCTCCTGTGCTTCCCCTGCTTCCCCCTGCTTTACTTAGAAGGCATCTCTTTCAGGTGAACTTTTCCAGCTTCAGTCTTTTCTTTCACTCCACGATGTTCACGTGCCCCCTGTGCCCGCATCGCAGAAGGAGCGAGGAGCCATCTCTTTTATACCTCCAGTTTGAATAGATGCAGAGGCAGCGCTTGGTGCTGGAAGGTTACAGCGCTATAAATAGGCCTGCTCTCTGGCAGCTGAGCTGCAGCTTTTAAACAGCAAAATAACTGTACGCTCTTTATGCTCCCTGACTTTATATCTGTTGAATAGATATGAAATCTTACACAGGCACGGACCTATCGTTTGCCGTCGTTACGCTGTATTATTAACGGCGCTCTTTATGCTGTCGATTGGAGTTGTGATGGAAACTGTTCATTTTATGTCAGTTGATCATTTCATATTTCGCACATGAACAAAAGCAAGGGGTGACTTTTCATTAAGGCACTTTTTATTTAATATATATATATATATATATATATTTATGTAATATTATTTAAAAAAAATATTTCCCACTTTCTCCCCAATTCACACAGCCAATAACCTAAACCACGCATTAGGACTCCCCCTATCACTAATGATGCACCAACACACCAGGAGATTGAAGACTAACACATGACTCCTCCGATACATGTGAAGTCAGCCACCGCTTCTTTTCCAGCTGCTGCTGATGCTGCATTGCCGAGTAGGAAAGCGCTCGGAGGAAAGCGCAGCAACTCGGTTCTGATACATCAGCTCACAGACGCAGCCTTGTGCTGATCAACCCTTTGGAGTGATGTGGGGAGAGAGTGCCATCTACCCACCCAGAGAGAGCAAAGCCAATTGTGCTCTCTCAGGGCTCCGGCTACATGAACAGGATTTGACAGGACCACTCAGAGCCCTATGTAATAACACTGTTAAATGTGATAAATTAAGTTCCTTAATTAGTTTGAGCTCCTTGTAGGTTTTTTAGCACTCATGTTTCCCAGTCAAAAAAGTAATTTTGTGAAGTGCATTTACTGTGGACCTCTAATTTGCTCTACACTGCCTGGGTAGGTTGAATTTACATAAAAAACAAAAAAAATTGAGGAAATCGGTTGACTTAACATTTTTAAGTAATGTTTACTGAACTTGAATAATTAAAAATACAATTTTATGTTGAATACTGGGGGTTGCAGTGCAGCAGATTGGGTCTGGACAAGTCTGGTCCAAGTTTATTTACTGTTTACTATATTATATTGTATTAATCACAATATAGTGCTCATTTATGCTTTTTTATTATATCAGATATGTACTTGCATAGTAATTCTACAAAATATATTGTCAGGTAAAAAAATAGATTTGTATTTAATCTTCTTTTAAATGCTCATTGAAAATTAGAAGGAGAAAGAAAACTGCTGTAGAATTAACAGTAAAGCGCACAGCCAACACAAAGAACAGCTCAAAATCTTATTACTCAATCTTACAGCCTACAAGATCGTGGCCAGGTAGTTAATAATAACTATAACTAATAATCTACAAGTTTACCTAAGGTTGCATTGGGAGAATGACTACACACTGAAGGTGTCAGAAACTGAGGGAACACACCCAGTAAACTTATACACAGTGTCAGAATCTCAAGTGGCTCCAAATGCTGTAACTCAGTAAGTGGGTAATGTTGGGAAATGTTCCATAATTTGAGTTAAAAAACATTTTTGGGGATTATAGTGTACCTCACTTTACTTCACTCTGACTAATAATGCACTAATAATGTTATCACTGATTTGTTGATGTGTATCAGGAAAAGGTTTATCGCAATAACGATAAAAAAAAAATATGATTTATCTTACAGCCCTACGTTATGCAGAGTAAGCTCGAGTTTATGCGTCAGGAATGTTGCACTCGTTGTCGTCACTATAAACACGAACCTGAGACGTCACTCCGTATCCACCCTCTGTTTACATCAGCGGAGTTCTGCTGGTAGAGCCTTAGGATGATCAACAAAGTGCTTGACCTTTGCAGGGAATGGAATAACTAAGGGAAACTGTCATGGGAGCATTAAGATATAAGCTGAATCCACTTTCCCTTCCCCGGTGTCACAACAATTCGCAGCCCCTCACTCCTTCACACAGAAACCTGCATCCCCTCGCAGCATGCCCCCGTTTGAAATGCGCATCTCGGCCTTTGTAGTATGTGGCTGATCGGTGTGACTAAAGCATTCATTGCGCAATCCTGCTCCCCTTCCATAGACCCTTTCTCGCCGAGCAATGGGATAATAGCCAAAACAGCATTAGTGGGATCTAACACACAGGCATAAATAGATGAGTCAGAGGGGCTCCATTTGCGCATTGATGAGATCCTGAGCCTGTATGCGCTTCTTTTGATCAGAGCGGTTGGGCCATATCTGGATGACTCACGGCTTTGGGGAACTGTCTCCTCCCCCTAATGGGGCAATTAATACATTATCTGCTCAAAGCGCTCTTCATCAATGAGAGAAACTTTTGAAAGATGTGAAAGAAGTGCTGAAGAAACAAGTGCCGAGGGTGCGGTTCCACTCAGCGCCGCCACCATGGCCAGAACAGTGCCTCTGCACTCTACAGTACTGGAACGTCATGTCTTCACACATGGGCTAGGTGGAGCTCTTTCGTTACGCTCAGAGAGAAGCCAGGATTTATTTGATTGAGTTCACCAGCTTTTAACACTCCAAATAAAAAAAGGAGACGAGGGGGAGAAAAAAAAGATTCAATGAAAAATGTGTCCTTCCTGCGATGTGTAATTTTGCAGAAAAGGACTTCATTATCGTTCAGTGCCGTTGCCATTTCAAGTCGGCAGTCTGAGTAAAGACAGTCCAGTAGACTCTTATTTCAGGTTGATACTCTCATCTTTTTATTTTCCTGTCTGCAGAGCTTTAACGACTTTTAAATTCGAGCAGTGGTAGCTCTTTCGCAAAGGAGAATATTGACGTATTTGCCAGGCAGCTATCAGGCCTTCAGCAATCCAGCAGTCCTCCCACATTGTTGTGCTTTGACGTTGCGGATCGGTGTGTAAAATGGAGAGAGCGTGGCTCACGGAGCCTCGTGGCTAAAGCCTGCCCTTTGTTTTTCCCCTGCAAAATGTTTTTCTCTCGTATCGTAAACACTTGTTACCTCAACGAGTTGGGGGGGTGATGTAATAGGTGGCGTGGTGACGCTTGCCGGCCTCCCTCTCTTGCTGCCTCAGGCTGCTAGCAGATGTCCCATGGGAGTTTCCGATTGAAAAATAGGCTACGTGTTCGCCGCAGAGCAGTGCATCTATCTACCTCTTTTGGGATAGAGACCAGCGTGCCATGGCTTACGCTCTCTCTCTCCCTCTCTCTCTCTTTTTCTCCTTTTGGTGCACGTTTGATTCCTTTTCTTTACTGCCTTTGGCATCCTTCCTTTCCTGAGTTGCTTGCTTGCTTGCTTTCCTTCCTCCCTCTTTCCCTCCCTCCCTGTAGGAGTCATCTTCATCGTGACCTCTGGAACCAGCTCTGCCGCTCTCTGCTCTCAGCCCAGTGCCCTCCAACCCCTTCTCCCCCGGAATGTCAACGCCCCCTGTGCCCAAGGGGCCACCGTCCTTACCATCCCTTCCATCCCCAAGCTTCTATCAGCTTGCACCGGCCTGGGTGAACATTATGTAAACCCGTGGCTATAAATAGCATTGCCCAGGATCTTTTGTCTTTACCTGCACACTCTTAGCCCAACAGTTTTATTTCTGGAGAGCATGTGGAAGCAGTGCCATGCAGAGGGCCCGTTACCATAGTTACTTGTGTTGGTGAGGAGAGAGAGCGAGCGAGAGAGAGAGAGGCGCTACATTCTTCGCCAGTTTCCTCGGAAAAGCAGCGATCTGTTTGTTTGAATAGGCTCGTCCCTTTTCACACTGCGGTTGAGCTGCAGAAAAGGTGATGAAACCACTGAAAGGCCTTTATTGAATTACCTTCATTGGGCCAATAGTTTTGAAGTCTGCTATGCGAGCCATTGTGCGGTGTAGAATGTTGCGGTCGGTTTCGACGTGCATCAATAGGAGAAGACAGACTTTGTTGCGAACGAGCCTTTTGCTTTTGAATAAGCAAAGCAAGCAAGCTGCGGTCATGTTTGTATTCTCGTCTTTATCTTTAGGACTGGAATAAGTTATCCTTAGCCCTGTCTTTATAAAGACCTCAAATCAAGACCATCACTGCTCGTGTACCAGCTGCATTCCCTTGCCACTGTATATATTATAAAACCGCAGGGATCGAGAGCCCTCCGTTTGTGGCGCGTCAGATAACTCCAGGTGGCTAAAGCTGGGTCACGTTTGGCCCGATGCCCCATACTGGAGCTGGGGTTTGCTCTGGAGCAGAGGTGGCTCCGGTTGTTAGGTGTGCGGGGGAGGTAAGTCAGGTGGTTCTTCGGGGCAGGCCAGGAAAGTGCTTTTTAGCCCTCCGCAGTCACGATCAGGAAGAGCAGCTCTGCTCCAGCCCCTCCCAGCCTGTGAGGCGAAGACGGGCGTCCGGGTACAGGAGTGGGCGAGCGGGGTGTATTTCTGGAACACAAGGGAAACCTGCAGCTCTGCGAATGGGGCTTCAGTACTGCATCGGGCTTCCCTAACCCTGCTCCCACACTGTGTAGAGATAGAGGAGGGAAGAAGGATGGAGAGACTATTCCTTCGGAAAGAACCACGCTTCCGTTTCTTTTTCTCTTTCTCTCTTCTTTCCTTGCTGGGGCTCTAGAGCTAGTATGTAACGGTGCGTGAAAAGAGGCAGAGATGGCTAGTGATTGGAAGGAGAGAATGAAAGAAAGAGAGAGTGAGGGAGAGAGAGAGAGAGAGAGAGAGAGAGAAGGAAGGGAAAAAAGCAACTTGGCAGCTGAGGCGAGTGTCTTGTATTTATAGTGAGTCGTGTTTCCGGCCGAGGTTTCACTCATGGTTCCTCGCCCAATCCCTTTTTGCGGTTTCTTAGAAGCTCCATTGTTCCCTCGGTTTGATGGAGATGAGCCTTCCTCCGGTGCCTTTAGGGGAATCGTAATGTGGGACATGTTGCAGGAATATGATGTGTGTGTGGGTGGGGGGGCTATGATTCCTCCTCTGCTGATAGAGCTCCAAAAAAATCTTCTCCCTTCTTACTTCTTCTTCTTCTTCTTCTTCTCACAGAAAATAAAAAAACGAACACAGCTGTGCACCAGCAGAAAAATAAATGCAGGGCCCAATTTCTACCTGCTCTAAATGTTCCTTCAAACAGACGTCTACCATCATCTTCTTTAGCAGAGCAGAGAGATCTTTACAGATACAAATTATGTCATTTTCTAGAAATAATGTAACTTGGAACAGCATAGGCATGTTCCAATAGGTGCTGTCGAGTACCATCGGGACAGAGTGCCATCGTACAACAGCACTAGATGCTTTGGATCAGGTGTTTTTTCAGATGTTCCATAGCCATGTAACTATGGAATCTATCACACATCAAATATAATGGAACATTATTTTCTCTCTGGTCCAGAACCCTACACTGATCTGTGAGATATGAATACAGGGTGACTTACATTGAATTTGGATATACATTTTCTCCTGGAATTGCTTTTTCGCTTGCATGGACAATTTTAGCCAGATGCTTCTGGTCACGATCATTACCACGCAAAGTTCTGTCCATTGGGGTGTTAATGTGTTCTACAATATAGCTCCAAACATTCTCCTCTCTCCTTACTTCTACTACTACTACTTCTCACAGAAGAAAATGAACATAACTGTGCACCAGCAAAAAAAAAAAAAAAAGCAGGGCCTATTTCCCACCCAATCTAAATATTTGGAGTATGATTTACTTGAAAAAAGGTAGGAAAGTTTTTCCACATAAAAACAGCAAGTAAATTGAACAGAGCATATATTCAAGTAATATTTACTCATAATTCTCAGTGTATGTAACTACAAATTTTTCAGTAAATGTTACTTTGCAACGATTCAATATTCAATTAGATTTTACTACAACAATGCAGCGCCACATTCTCCCATGACTTTTATGGTTTACTGAATAGTACTAAACAGCACTGAGTTAAAACTACTTAAGTGTTTAATTTGTCCTTTTTTAAAAAAAGATCTGTTTAGTCAAATTAACATTGAATCTTTTTTAGATTTTAACACACACTTTTTAGTATATTATTATTTAATTGCCAATACTGACAGTATACTACTGGAGCAATATATGAGTAAACTCAGTAAAGAGTGAACTCTGTAGCTCAAAGTCAGCATACTGTGATCACTAGGAACACAGAATAAAGTCAATGTGCTCTTAAAGCTCTACAACACTGAGACCTGCCAATCAACACGTATATTATAATTACTGCACGCCCAGGATAAGGTAGCTTTGGGCAACAGACAACACAAAGATGGTAAGTAAGGGAGAGGCCACATCCAATATGCAAATATATGGTACCAGGAGCCTATAGGAAGGCTGCATGAACCAACACTGATGAAAGACGCGTAGTGACTAAAAGTTAGTTTAAATCCCTTTTTTCATTGGCTCAACAAACATTTTTAAGTTTTCAGGTTGAAGTTCTCTGAACTCATTTTATTGAGTTGTTTTGGCCGATAACTTACTTGCAGTTTACTTGCAGTTTTCAGTTTTGCTTCTCAGACTAAAATTTACAAAGGTATTTGACGAAAAACAATTACAAAAACACCCAGTAGTGCATTTAATTGTATATGAAATTCTTAAGTAACTAGACTGTACTAGATTATTCTTGTAGATAGTACTTAAGTACATTTCATTAAATTTCAGAAAAACATTTTTTACAGTGCAATTATCATTTCTTTTGCTCTGCAAAATAGTGTTTTGGAAGTAGAATCCAGTAACTAGCCCAAAAGGCAGGGTAGTTGTTAAATTGGTTGGTAACAATAATGTAAGGGTACTTTCTCAGGCAGAGATTAGATCTAGTCTTGAACTACACAGTGTTTAAGTGAAGATTTTCCATTGAAAGGAAAAAGCAAGTTTATGACTAGGCCCTGTATAAAAAAAAAAACTGACCTTTAATGCCTTAATGTCACTAATTGAGAAGGAGAAGCCATGTAAAACACATACAATATAGAGTATCTTGTTTTATTTTCTGGTTAAAGGGCATAGACATGGTTTTGCTTGGTGTGCAATTTAAATGTATTCCATCTAATTATATATATATATATATATATATATATATATATATATATATATATATATATATATATATATATATATATATGTGTGTATTTGCTCATACATAGTTTCAAATATAAAATCCTATGAGATTTTTTTTTTTCCTGTCCCATGTTTCTGTCTGGACTGGCTGTAGAAACTTTTGACTGGGATTCCTGCCGTCTTGTTTTTTTTATCACTTAACTATAATGTTGTCATGTGACCACTAGATAGTACAGGCGGTGTCTCATATAGGCTCATATGAAGCTAAAGAATTAAGTATAATGGTGTATAGAAGCAGAAATGTAATGTCCACATATGAGGACGCTGGGTCTCAAGAGGGTAGGTAACTGTGCTGCACCACTCTGTGTTGCCTAATAACGTCTTGAATTGTATTATTTCAACTAGAGACCTTTTGCCTAAATGTAAAAATAAATAGAAAAAGCAAGGAAGCATTCAGGGCCGCCGCTCTGCATACGCAGACAACGCAGCCAGCGTTAGGCCTCAACCATTTTGCAGTTGCAGGGAGCCAAATTGACTGAGAATGAAATGTGTTGAAATTATGACATTATTAAATTTAAAACCCAATGTGAATTATTTATGATACACTCATCTTTTTTGTCTTTAAACATTGCATGGGGCACCTACTCTACTACTTAAAAGCGGCACGTTATTATTTTTGTGCATAATATAATGCCCCCACCCCTATTGCCTGAAATGGCACGGCTCGGTTTGCTCTGTTGGTTGTTGCCAGATGTGACATTTTCCAGTCAAATAAATAATCAAAAAATGCATGGAGGCGCTAAATCTTGCGCATGTTTAACCATTTTTAAAGTGTATGTGGCCATTCTATACAAAAACTTGCAAAAACTTGACCAGTTATGCTTAGGGCCTCCAAAACCTTAGCAGCGGCCCTGGAAGCATTACCTAACAAGAAACATACAGTCAAAGACAAGGTTAGTACAACAGACTTTTAATGTGGGAAGAAAGCAGTTCTCTTTTTTCTTCTTTAAACGTTTAATAATCTCTTCGAAGATGCTCTGATTGCCTTCAAACCAAACTGTTTCTAAAGCTAGCAACCGCACGCAAAAAAAAAGGAAAAAAAATTGAATGGACGTGATTAACGTTGCCTGAGTCAGGGTGACTGTACTGCCATTGGAAATAAAAATCACTTAAAAGAGCAGATGGGTAGCAAGTAACAGCTCTCCAGAAGGAGATGGTTGTAGATGCCAGACACCCTGTTTCCATTCTCTTAGGCACAGCAGCCTAGCAAACAGAACATTTGCATATTAGTAAACGGACATGATTATATTACAGAGCTGATATCCCTCTCAGCCTGGATGATACGTTTTTAGATGCTTCTTGGCTTAGACTTACTCAATTGTACCCTAGCGAAAACTGTACCTGTAGGAAAAACCTCACTTTTGCATCTTGTTTATAAAAATCACTATTCGCTAATCGCTAATCGCTTTTTTGGTTCAGAGAACTCATTGACCTGCATAGATTATAATATTTCCTGCCCCAAAACACATGATCCACTTCAACAGGTATGTAGAGATGTACACGTTTTCCCAGACAGGTAGGGAGTAAGCATGCATAATTTGTATTCACTTTAAGTATAAAATCTCAATTTAAAATGTTGCACAGTCTTTTAGACTGAGATGGTACAGGGATTAGATAAAATGAGACTACACTCCATTCCTGTCTGAGAAACTGCTCCATAAAATCATTCCTGAGGCAGACTGGGTGTGTTGGGGAAGGCCCGTCATGACAGTTGTTCTTTTAGGACGATAAACTGTGACCAAAATAATTGTGAAAAATTATAATATTGTCATTTTAGGACGTTATACCATTCATATAATGCTAATACACTGCTTTTTTATATAGTAATATTTGTTTGGCCAATAATTTCTGTTGCCAAACATTCTGTGCATCCATGATAGTGATGCAATTTTATGCTTTTAAATATCAATTCACTTTTTAAACCAATTTTAGACAAATAATTTTTATTTTGATGTCTGAAAGAATGATTGCAGTCATGTACATATAGTACCAATCAAAGATTTGAAGATTTGAACATAATTTCTTATTCAACAATACTTATATTTTATTTCATTATTTTTTTCCCCTACATTGTAAATTTAGGCTCTAAATTTGGGGTTAAGCTGTTAACTTGTGCTTTCTGAGGCTAGTAAATCTGATGAACTTATCCTGTGCAACAATCCTGTGAAAACTCTCGCTCTTCATTTCCTGGGGCAGTCCTGATGAGAGCCAGTTTCATCATAACGTTTGCTGGTCTTTGTGACTGCACGTGAGGATACTTTCAAAGCTCTTGACATTTTTCAGATTGACTGAGCGTCATTTCTTAAAGTATTTTTGTGTCTCTTTATGTAGCTTTTTTCTATTTAATTTTTTTCTTTGATGCTCTCAAACACATTAAGATGACAAAACATTTAAGTCATTAACTCTTGATGAGGCACAGCTGCTAATTGAAATCCTGACTCTACCTTTTAAAACTGAATGAAAAAATCCAACCAAGATATCCGGAGCTGTCATCTTAACAAGAGGTGCTTCTTTGAAGAATCTAAAACATAAAACATATTCTGGTATAACACTTTTGTTTACTAAACAATTCCATGTGTTTTTCTTCATAGTTTGAAAATAGCAGAAAAATATACAATAATGAAAAAACACTGAATTTAAGGTCTGTCCAAACTTTTGACTGGTCCTGTTTATTGAATGATAATTTGATAAAGGAATAATAGTGACAGGCCAATTGTTCTTTTTCTATTGTTTAAAGGAGATGATAGTCTGAATCAGCTAAACTTTCTGTAATTGGTTACAAATTTCAAACCATCTTTAAACAGTGTTTCCCCTTGCAGTTAAACTAGACCTGGATCTGATGCTAAACCAAAAAATTTTACATACGTGTTGTAATTAATAACTGAATAATAAACCCAGGATTCAAGGAGTTACAGGGTTCCTTCACAGTTTTAATAAAAATAAAAGAACACCTAACAGTGTGGCCTGTGGTCTATGACTATAACTTTTTTTTGCCACCTGTATTTTTTTTTTTACAGTTGTGAACACTAACAGTGATTCTGCTACAGTTACTGGCTCCAAATTGTCACCAATCAAATCGGATCAATTGATGCCTTCAGAACGAAATATTCTGACACGTGTCTCATTACACTTTTACCCCCAATTGCATTACTTCAGTGCCATAATCTTGGTAAGTGCACAGCATTACATAAAGCCATTACGGAGCTCCGTGGCATTTTGCAGAGGCGAGAGGTGAGCTCTGCTCGGCAGTTATCACAACAGCGTCTTGGTGTTATGAACTATTTAATAGATTTAGGTCGGCTGGAGGAGACCGCCCGTGGTGAGAGGCAACACATTGGGCCCTGGAATAAGAGCGCATTACCGCGGTGGAAACGATTTGTTCAGGAGAATGTCAGACTTATTTGCCTTTTCCGAGATGAGTGCGATTGTGTCATTATCATAATAAGTATGAAGAACACTCAACGCACCGTCACATCCCGTTGGACGACTGATTTGTATCTTGTCGTTTTTTCACTTCGGTCCTTAATGTCCTGCGTGGAAACGAGCCTAAATGCAAGAACTCCCATTCACTTCACGTATCGGCACATGCTGATTTAACGGATGTGTAACTACTGTTACAGTGGGCTGTATTTGCAACGCTCAATTAAGATGCATTGGCAGTATTTGGTGCAGCACTTAATGCCAGTTAATAACAACTGTAGTGTGGGATAGGTGGTGGAGTGGAGCTGTCCAAGGTTCTGCTTTAAACCATTTTAACCAACAGAACTGCTGGTGTTGCAGTATTTGGCTGGAGCTGTCCAAGGTTCTGCTTTAAACCATTTTACCAACAGCACTGCTGGTATTGCAGTATTTGGGTGGAGCTGTCCAAGGTTCTGCTTTAAACTATTTTAACCAACAGAACTGCTGGTATTGAAGTATTTGGGTGGAGCTGTCCAAGGTTCTGCTTTAGACCATTTTACCAAAAGACCTGTTGGTATTGAAGTATTTTGGGTGGAGCTGTCCAAGGTTCTGCTTTAAACTATTTTAACCAACGGAACTGCTGGTATTAAAGTATTGGGTGGAGCTATCTAGTGCAAGTTTAAATGCTTAAGCATGAATTGTCTTCCTTTAAGCATTTGGACCAAAATTCACTCATGGGCAGTCAACAAAAACGTATTGCTCTTTAACTGAGCAAGCATAACTTTATGACCACCTCCTTCTTCTATACCAAATTTCTATTTTTCAGCTACACTGACAGTAGAAAGCACATTGTAGTTCTAGAATTACAGTCAAGACCCCACAGGACCACCACAGAGCGGCTATTATTTGGGTGTTAATTATCAGCACTGCAGTTACACTGAGCAGCATGGTAGTGGTGTGTTTGTTTGTAGTGTGTGTTGTGCTGGTATGAGTAGATCAGCAGTGCTGCTGGAGTTTTTAAACACCTCAGTGTCACTACTGGACTGAGAATACACCACCAACAGTGTCCTGTGGGCTTTGTCTACAAGGTGGAGCCACTAAGCAGGACTATCTGAGAGAGTAGACTATCTGAGTGAGTAAACACTGTTTAAAAACTCAAGCAGCACTGCTGTATCTGATCCACTCGCACCATCACAACACTCATTAACACCTCATACACCATCACCATGTCAGCGTCATATTGTTATGTTGGATCTGTATATTATGATTAACGGAATCATTGATTACGCCCATAAATAACCAAGAAAAAAGACAACATGAGGTGACTATGAGTATTTTATGAGTCTGCCTCTGGTCTTGATGAGTTTCCCACAGCACTTTGTAATATTTTCATAACATTTTCCCAAAATAGTCTAAAATGACTTGCTTCCCACACATTCTCTTCTCTGCTGTCCACACACCTCCTTCTTTTGGTTGGGTTTTCTTCTCCACACAGTCCACACACATTCTCAAAATAGATGGTGCTCCCTATGGTGCTGGTATGGTAAAGGCTCTCCATTGTGTTGGTTTAAGGGCTCTCACCAACACAATGATGTAAAGGGTGCTTGCTCTCCATGGTGTTGTCTCAAGAGTCGCCATCACTGCAGTATTATGGAGAGGGTCCTCACTAACACAGTGTTAAGTTGTGATGGTGATTTCCATTGTGATGGTTTAAGAGCTCTTGCCAACACAATATCATGAAAAAAGTGGTGTTCTTCTTGATCTACAGTGTCACCTGAGTACCAGGAATACATCACAGGAGGCATTACCACACACAGTGGACAGAACAGTAGCTGGTATTGATCATGAGGAGCTACATCTGGCTAGCAGTGTCCATGCAAACAGACTCTACAACAACTTACACACTAAATGTCATGAAAGCATATATAGTATATGCTTATGGTATAGGTGTAGAGGTGTTATCTTGTGAGTGAGTTTGAGTAAACACTGGCCAGCAAACTCATGACACAAGGAGACGTAAATTATCAAAGTTTAAGTGGGTGGTAATGATTGTGACCAGCAGCATCTGGATAGAATTGATTATACAAACAGTCCACATATCCCAAGTCAGTGCAGTGGTCTTGAGTTGCCACTGGACATGGCAAAAGTCATGGGACATGATACTAGCCAATACTTTTAGCAGCCCAATAAACCTAAGCTTTATTTAGGCTGGATAGTAGATTTCTACTGGACATTTACCAAAACAATGGGACATGACGTTTGTCAGCAACATTAGCTTGTTGAATAATTTACTTTTTCTTTCTTATTTTCCAAGTATCTTGTTTTGTGTGTGGTGTATGTTAGTGGTGGCGTACAGTGTGTAGGGAGGGTTATGAGGGTTGTAGGCAGTGAAGATTAAAATGTCCCAAAAAAACGTGCCTGTTTAAAACCATGCACCCTGTAGGCATCAACACAGAGTACACTTCGAGGGGCAGAGCAGAGTTTAGGGTTAAGAGCTTCCATCAGCACAGTATTAGATGTCCATGTTGTTTTCCATACACTCGGTGTTAAACCTTTCACTCACACAGTATTGCAGATGGTGCTGTTGGTGGTCTACACTGTTAAAAATAGAGCTGCTACAAATGGTTCTTTGAGCGATGCATGGAAGAACCATTGTTGTACAGGAGATGTGAGTGTGAAGGACCTTTACATTCATTAAAAAAACGTTTAACTAGATGTTTTAAAGCTTTGCAAAGAGCTTCACACATTAAGAACAGCTCTTATGGAATCAGAAGTGGTACTCATATGGTGTCACTTAAACAAACCCTTAGAATCACCCTCATTTTTAGAACACTGATTTACTCAATATTAAAATGTTTGTGGACACCCCTTCTAATGAATGCAGCATTCAGTTACTTTGAATTCAGACATACACACAGACTGTCTTGTCCATGTAGAGAAGTATTCCCATAGAATAAAACTCTCCTGAGCAAAAGAACATGATCCCTTTGGCACCATGCCAAAGCCAGCAATGGGCATTAAGCTGTGAAGCAGTTGAACTGTGTTCTTTGCAATGAAAATGCTTGGTTACACCAAAACGTTTGGGGATGAGGTACATTGCTGATCGTCCAATCGTCACTAAATGCAATGCTCCAAAATATTGCAGAAAGCGTTCCCTGATCAGTAGAGATCATTACTTTAACAAAATTAGAATAAACCCTTTTTAATACCCTAAATTTTAGAAAACGACAATAAATGCATAAGTCTTATATCACTTTTGTTCATTTCCTATAATTAAGGTTTGGTGCTGTTAAAGTATGGGTTAAAGGGCTCTTGTTAGCACAGTTTCTATAGCGTTCATTTAAGAGCTCTTATAACCTTAATTTATAGACGACACTCTCCCATGTATTGGTTTAAAAGCTCTCACCAGTATATTATTATAGATGGAGCTCTCACCAGTATTACATTATGCTCTTTATTGTGTTACATTTTAAAATAAAGGGTTCTTTGCCATAGAAAAAGTCCTCTATCTCTCCAGACAACCTTTCCTTGGTTGGAAAGACCAGTTTTGTTAAAATACTCAAATTTAGATTTGTCCCATCTGAATGTAACCCCATCATAAAGATAAAAAATGGAAGCTGTGTGTTTATGAAGAACCATACTAATAAAACGTTTAGAAGACCAGACATGCAAGGGCGCAAACCTTTTAGTAATCTTTTATTTGAAGACTTTACATCCACCATAACTTATTGAGGTAGAGTATAAGTATATTAGTTTTCAGAAAGAAGTCATCTGGGTATGGATAAATTCTTTAACAGACTTCTGTGAAGCTGCATTGCAACATCAACAGTTGTATAAAAGTGCTATATAAACATATCTGCCCACAAAAAATAAAAGTCTATTAACACGATTAAATACCCAAATTTTACCCACTACAGATGGTCCACAAGTACATAGGCTACTTCTTATTCACATTTTCTGTTTTTTTTTTCTACCCAGAGTTAGGCATGTCACAATATTTTTTGGACGATTTATTGTCACAGAAACAATTAAGAGCACAATAGTGTATTTACACCCATTTAAAGAGCAATGGATGTTTAATTATGAATGTTCAGATATCAGAAATGAAATATAGACAAAATGTTTAAATATACCCTACATAAATAAAACTAATGAATGGCCGTGTAGTAACGCTCCTGTGAAAGTTGCCCGCCATGCTCAGAACTGCCTCGCCCTCCAATGGGAAAAGGCATTAATGTACATGTTTAGGCTAAGAGGGAGTTAGAGAGTCATATGTAAACCAGGATGATCTATCCAATGGTCTCAATTTATTTACACAAATACATAAAAAGTATTTAAAAAAACATGATGCTCCAAGACTCTCTGACTAGACAAACCCAAGGTTACTGCTCAATGATCTCCTTACATCGCGATTTAAATTCATGTTTGGGCCCTTCTTCTCCATCTCTGCCTTCATTGCCATTCTGTTTTAAGAACTAATCACACGTCCACTTGGGTTGAGAAAAAGAAAGACCTATTAAAATTAATCATGAATGGACCGTTTATCTACATTATATATCCAAATAAAACTTCTAAACTATGTTCTAAATTTTACTTTGATACCCTTCAGAATATCTTGTGACCCTGCTGAACCCCATAGACTGACAAATATGGTTTGATACACTGCACATTTTGCCGAGAAAACGTTCTTAATTTTCACCCGAGGCTGAGAGCCCCTATCCTAAATATTGTTAAAAAGGCCTGTTGGACTGTTGTGTTTGCAGAGATAGCTAGGATAGATAGGATTTGCAATAAAATATGACCATAAACCATTTACTACAAAATGCCAAAAAAATCTGACACAAAAAGGGGAAGTAAAAACTTCTAAAAGTGAGGTAAATAAAAAATATATAAAAAAAAGATTACAGAGAAACGTTTTAAAAACCCTTAAAAATGTTTCCCACTTTTTAAGTTAGGGCTGAGTTAATTTAATTGAATTACTGTTTAATGTTTTTTGTTTTTTTCAAAATGGCATAATCGCAATTATGCATCTTCACATTTAGAATTTTCCAGAGTGCATCTCAGAAGGTAGAGATTTGCTTTTGTAAAAAACCTGTAAAAAAAACTTTTTATGGGACAGTCATTTTCATATTACACTTTTTCACTTTTTTTCTCTGGAAAATAAGGAGGTTATATAAAAGCTGCGGTAAGATTGAAGGGGGCTGCTTACTATTCTTTAAAAAAAATGTAAAGAAAACAATAGCTTGCCCATTTATTGTAGAATAAATCTATAATGTAATTATTTTGACAGGAATATGCCTAAAGATTCTCACCCCTGCTAGTTAGCTTAGCTAAGTTACGCTTCAGAACAAGATTGAGAACGTTCTGCTTATAGTTAGCTAGCTTGTAACAAAGTGGACACCATCCTACACAGTGTCAGTGGTACAGTTTCATGAGAATTTATGCCTATTCTCAGATATTCCTCCTCTATTTTGCATCACAATAGTCTACCTCAGCTAACTCAGCTAGCTAACTACTTAACTAACCAATCAACCGGCTCTGGTTGGACTTGGTTACCTTGCTAAGTTTGCCAACTAAACTACCTGAAAGCTAAAGCCTTACCTCAACTATTAACTTAGCTCCAATATTAACTGTTGTTAAAGTTATTTAATACACCAAACAACGGTATTCTCACCCTCACTTAATGTTGAAACACTGTAGGAAACATTTAGCTACTTATCTTAACTCAGTCTGGAGAGAAATCCCAGTTCCAGCACAGGTTCAAACCAAAAACCATCCCTCGCTTTCTGACCAAATCTCTCTTTCACGGAGCGTGCGCAGGTTAGAATAGGAATAAACTTGGAATACATTAATATTTATTTCTTAACATGAATTTTAAAGGTTTCCTTATTTTGTCTGCAGAACAATAAACTTTGAGTCAGGTAGAGATTTCAGTCACCAACTTATTATTTTAGAGATAACAACAATTTCTATTAAGAACCTTCCGAAAGCAAAACGTGAAAAGGTTGTCTTCTGTTGGAACTCCAAAAACGTTGTTTGGTTTGCTTGAAAATGAATATCCTAATAAGTAAATTTGCATCCAAAAAATGCATCCAAGGGGTTAAAACGTTGTCTACCACATAAATACTTTCTGATAAAACGTAATAAAATGCAATAAAATCTGACTAGTCAATCCAAACTCTAACTTAAATATGCGTATACTAAGCTGCGCTAAGAGCGCTTCACTTAATAGTCTGTCAGGAAGCTTTTATTTAAAAACATAAAAAAAAATCTTTGCAGTGTATGGCCTACAGAGTACAGATTTCTTTTTTAATAAAAGACCCTCCAGAGTTTTTTTTTTTCAGTGAGCTCATAGAAGAACCATGTTAATGCAATAATATAATAATGCTAAAGTACAATAGAAATCAAGTAATGGCTTTTAAGATCTTTTAAATATTCTTTACATCCACAGATTGCACCAAAAGTGGTTCTTCTGTGGCATCCCTCAACTAACCATTTTAAGCCTCCTTATGTCTCCTTTGGGGAGGGATTTGCTCCTCCACAGTCACATATTTCATTCACTATTCATATTTTCTTCTTTATTTATTATTGATGTCTTCACTTACTGCAGTTTTACATTACAATGTGAGTGATATCTTCTTTTGAACACATGAAATATATAGAGTACAAATAATGATCCTCCTAAAAACCCAAATGGTTACACTGTTTTAATTAAAATACTATAAAATCCAACCAATAAACCCAAATAGCTGAGTGATAATCGCCTCTACTGATCTGTAGAGAGCGCTTCTCTGCTGCTCTCCCGATCTCTTTACTAGACCCATTAGTTGAAGCGTCAGAATCGTACAACTCTCCTTTTTTGGGGGGAAGCCCGTCACATCCTCTGTCCATTTATGGCCAAGAAGACGACAGACGCAGCGGGGGAATCCTCTCAGTGGAGCCGATGAATGGGGAGGAGGGACGACGGCTCAGCCCAAGAGTATAAAAGCGAGTGGAGGAGAAGAGTCTGAGCAACAGATAGCGGGAGAACATCGAGCTGCGGTCACACATCATCTGAGGAAACCAAAAAATAACAAAACAACCAAAAACAGGGGGAATTTCCACGCTGACTTTTATTGTTCTTCTTCTCGGTTTGGATCTCAGCCTTTTTTTATCGGAACCGGTTGGCAGAACAGAAGCACTCCTGCATCTCCATCATTTTTCTTTCTGCTCAATATCTCTGTTTTTCTCCTCGGATTGAAAGGCGCTCCGCCAATATGCTTAACAACATGGATTTGAACTCTCAGGACTCTTTCTACCCGCAGTTTGAGAGTTGTAACACCTCAACCATGGGAATGGCAACTCCCGGAGCCAAAGAAGAGCGGGACTTGGTGTTTATGGACGCAGCGCACTTTCAGCACGGTAAGATTTCTGTTCTCTGCTTTATTTTATTATTTTTTGAAAGTCGTATTCGCTAATGGACAAGTTTTGTCGCTTAGTTGGGGATGTTCAGATGTGCGCGGTGGTCTTTGAAGGGGATGTCCATCCGTTTAAGCACAGTGAGCGATTCTACGTAGCTGCCACTTATGTAACACACCAACTGTAAAATTCAGCAGGATGTGGTCAAAGTGTGGCCTGATGATGGATGGATGGATGGATGGATAGACAATCAGATCAAATAAATAAAGTAAATGAATGAAGGACACATTCCTCTCTTTATATACATACACTTATGTGTGTTTGTGTGTATTAATCAAGTACAAAATAAGCTTTTCAATCAAATACAGCGTTCAGAAAATGGACTACCTTGAATGTTCATAAATATTTAAATATTTAAATAATTCATATATCAAACAAGTAGGCTTCAGCTTTGGAAATGTGTTTAGGGAGGATGAACCAAATATTACATACACAGTGTATATTATAAAGGTTCAGTAATCAATGAACTGTAGTTTTGTAACTGCAAGATACCTATATATTAAATATATATAGTGGGGGAAAAGTGGCAAAATGGTGGGTAAAAATCATGGTATTTGGCTAAATGTTTCAGATTGTTTAGTTTAAATACCGTATATATTACAAACGTTCAGTTTTGTAATTGCAAGATACATATACATTTAATATATAAAGTGCTGAAAAAGTGTCAACATTTGGTATAAAGCCAAATGTTTCATTTTTTTTCTTTTGTAAAAACAAATCAGTGCATTTTGGTGCCTCCATAATTTATACATTTATATTGTGCTAAATATATTAGATAACTTAAATGTTCACAAATACTGATCCATATATTCCATATCTTCTTGTCCCAGCAGACACCTCGGTAACGCCAAAGACCGAGCCGGTCTCGGCGGACCTGTACTCGCCGTGTTTGGGCCCCCGGGGAAGCTTCGACTCCTCGCTGTCCTACTCGGGCAGCTTCTACGTGGAGGCGTCACGCGGAGCCTCGTGCAGCGCGGAGACTCTGCTCAGCATGATCAGCGAGATCGTCGGCGGCGTGTCCACGAGCCCCGGCGGGAGCTCCAGCCCGCCTCCACTGTACCCCCCGGTGGGGCAACAGCAGCAGCAGCCGCAGCCGGCGGGTCAAGGCTACGCGGACTCCGTGCCCCTGGCCGAGGCGGCCGCGCTGCCCGTGCTGGTGGTGAAGCGCGAGTTGGAGAGCGACGGGTACGAGTGGGGCACGAGCGAGTATGACAGTAACAACAACTCGAACAATGCAAACAACTCGAACAACAACAACACAAACAACTCGAACAACAATGCAAACTCCAACAGTGGCTACTACTGCTACTTCCAACCGGAGCCCTTCCAGCACGGGGACGTCAAAGACCTGCTGGACACCTTCAACCACGTGAACCCCGAGCCGGACTTCAAAGCCGCTGAGAGCACCGTCAAGCACGAGCAGGACTTCGCAAGCGCGTGCGTGCACGCTTTTGGCGCGTACGGTGCCGAGGAGGACCTGCACAACACCAACAGCCTCAGCACCACCAACAACAGCATCAGCACCAACAGCATCAACAGCAGCTACCTGACCTCCTCCTCTTCATCATCCTCCTCCTCATCGTCCTCCCTATCCTCCTCTTCCTCCTCCTCCACCATCGACTCGCTCCTCTTCTCCTCCCTGCTGCCCGAGACCTTCGCGCAGACCTACGCGCCCCGCGCGCCCAAGCCCGCCCGTGCGCGCAAAAGCGCAGCCGGCTCCCAGGCCCGCGGTACGCCGCCGCGCGCCAAAGAGAAGCCCTTCGCTTGCCCCATGGGCGGCTGCGAGCGCCGCTTCTCGCGCTCGGACGAGCTGAACCGGCACGTGCGCATCCACACCGGCCACCGACCCTTCAGGTGCCGCGTGTGCGCGCGCAGCTTCAGCCGCAGCGACCACCTGACCACGCACACGCGCACGCACACCGGCGAGAAGCCTTTCTCGTGCGACTCGTGCGGCAAGCGGTTCGCGCGCAGCGACGAGCGCAAACGGCACGCGCGCGTCCACCTCAAGCAGCGCGAGAAGGAGCTCGAGAGGCAGGCGGCCGGAGCGGCGGCGGCTGCAGCTGCGGCTGCGGCGGCAGCGGCGACCGGGGGGTGGTCGTTTCCCAGCACACGAGGGGGGCTTCTGAGTTAAACAAAGAAACAAACTATTGAACAAACAAACTAATGATCAAAGGCCTGAGGAGCTTCTGAGGCCCTGTAATGTAGAGCTTTGTGAAAGGGAATCTCGAGGGAAAGAGTGGGTGTAGGTGTGTAAGAGGTGAATGTAAGTGTGAACGTGTGTGTGTGTGTGTGTGTGTGTGTGAGCGCAAGAAGCTTCTTGGAACACCTTGGAAGGCATCAAAGCTTTTATGTATGTAAAAACAATAAAACCGTCACATTGCAGTATAGGGCTCACAGAGTACAGCACTCTTAAAAATAAAGGCTCTCCAGATGGTTCTTTCATTGATGTCATAGGCCTTGAAGAACCATGTTTATACAGTAATTCAATAATGATACATCATAAAAAGAAATATAATAATCTGAAGCTTTAAAAGGTTTAACACATCGCCAAATCTAGACAAAATCTAACCAGAACTGGTTATTCTCCTTTGGTATCCCCCAAGGAACCATTTGAAGCCCCATTATGTTTAAGAGTTTAGGTGCTTGGCCCCCTAATGAAAGGCTATGTGATCAAAGTTTGAGCATCAGAATGGAGGCCGAGAACTCTAAAAGGAACCCAGGTCTGCTCCTTCCTTCACCACCCCTCTGTGCCGCTTGCTCTCTGTGCAGCAACTGCAGAACTGAAAGGGAAGAAAAACTCTTTGATCTCTTGATCTTCTGGGGTTCAAATTTTGGTTTACGTTTTCCATCTGACCTGCAGTTCAGCATTTGCTCCTGCTGGACAGCTCCTCCGACCTCAATTCCTCCTGAATGTATTGCACTTAATCTCCTTAAACTTTAAGAGTCTTTTATTGGAAAACAAAACAGAAACATTTGTGCTTTTTTGAGTCTTTTTATATATCTATATATCTATATGATGTGACCCACCTGTTTGATAACTCTTGGAAAATGCATGTTTATGTTAATGTGTGACGTTGTTTTAATTAATAGCTGATGAATTATGGCCAGGCTGCTCAAGCCGGGTCGTCTTTACCTCGTCTGGAAAACCCTGCCTTGCCTAAACCACGACTTGTGGTTTATTCGCATCAAGGCTTTTTTTAGTTTTTGTTGGCTTATTTTTGTTGGTTTGTTCGTTTTAGTTTTTGTTTTACGATATCGTCACTGTCACAACAAAAATAATTATATCTCCAAAATGGCACCTTCATAGGAGAAGGAAGATGAGTTATATAGAAAACCTCATTGACCTATTAAGAAATCAGTATAAAATATTTTAACTCTATTGACCTGTTTACAATCAAGAACAAAAAGTGTCAAAATTGACGAACATTGGCAAAAAAAATGGAGATACAATATTGTTGTGTGACAGTGACTATGCAGGGTTTTTTTTTTACAGTTTTTTTTTTCAACGTTTTTTTGGTTGCTATGCTATTAAATGGTAATTGTGTTGTTTGACGAGGAAATTTATTCTCTAAGTGTCAGATTTGGACATGAAAAATGATAATAAATATATTTATATGCCTATGATCATTTGTATTTTTCTAAACGTTTGCCTATATTTACATGGTTGCTTCTTTGTACATTAAAAATGAAAAAAAAAATACAAGAAGTTTTATTTATGAACAGTGTTTCCTATGTGTGTTAACATGGGGGAAAGGCAGAACTCGATGGGAGATGTAACGGATTCCCAGTGTCCACAGGATTACAGACTCTTTTCTTTTTGAGCGCCTTGTCGCTGTTGGACGGTTGGCGCTTTCCAAACCCACCACATGTGTGTGTGTGTGTATATATAAATCAATGAACTCGGAATCACATGGCTCTTGTAGTTCGTAATATGATGAAGCAGGACTAGAATAGCACAAGGCTAAACGTTGCTGTTGAGTAACTAGGTAGCACACATTGCTGCATTTCTTTTCTTTTTTCTTTTCCTTTTCCAGTAGTTCTTCTTCTACACAAGGGTATTACAATCTCACGACAGTCATATCGCAATTGTATTGTACTGGGCAAAGTGGTTGTTTGAAAAATTATGAGGTGACTGGGGGGGTGGTATTGATGGGGAACTTGCCTTAAGTTATTTTTAATCTCTTCCAATGCTGGGAGAATGATTTTGTACATATTGAGACGGTTTATACAAGAATACTTTGAATGAACATTGATGTTTGTTATTTTTATGACTGATGTTTATGAATAAAACTATTTGCTGAGTCTTTTAAAAAGGCATCCTGTTTATTTATGTCAAAATGATGCTGGGTTATTAATTATAAAATTGTGGGTTAGAGAGCCTGGTCAATTAACAGTATGGCTGACCCTGCAGTCTGATCACAAGGTTGTGGGTTGTATGGCCTGATTTTTTAGACTACCAGTATTGACCCTCTAAGCTTCAGGTATCACTGTGTCTCTCAGACATACAGTATCTTCATAGATGAAGGAGCATCACCTTCAGCTAAACCTCTCAAAGACAACTTCGCCATAACCATCGAATCTCTCTCTCTCTCACCCTGACAAAGGTTGCTAGGAACCTGGGTGTTGTGGTTGATGAGCAGCACTCCTTCACACACCATGTGGCCTCAGTTGCTCGATCCTGAAATTTTGCCCTGTATAACATTTCTGACGCAACAGGCCACCCAACTTCTGGTACAAGCAGTGGTCATCTTACGCCTTGAATACTGCAATGCCACACTAACGTTCCTCCCGGCATGTGCAGTAAAATCACTCCAGATGATCCAGAAGGCACATGTAACCCCGCTGCTCATTGAGCTTCATTGGCTACCAGTTGCTGCTCATATCAAATTCAAAGCTCTTACAATCGCCTACAAGGTGATGACAGAACAGAACAGCTCCTTCCTACCTGCACTGATCACTCCTGAAGGCTTACGCCACCTCCCGGCCGCTGCGCTCCTCCAATGAACGTTGCCTCTCTTTACCAAACAAACATTCACACAAAGCAATCCAGACTGTTCTCATACAGAGTTCCCCAATGGTGGAACAAACTACCTTCCACTACCAAATCAGGAGAATCTCTCGCTATCTTTAAGAAACTCCTGAAGACAGACTGAGCTCTTCAAAGAGCTTTTACTCTCCTAACACCTCTAACACACTAACTACTTCTAACCTAATTTCCTTCTTCCCCTCCTTTATTCCTCTATCCCATTATTTCCCTTTGACCTCCTTTAGGCTCTGTCTAAAGATGTTTTTTTTTTACCTTTAACTTCTATTACTATGGACTATGCAAGGCAGGGGACATCTAACATAACTGGTTGTGGATTCAGTGTCTCAGTCCTCTAAGTTGTCATTATGGGGCTTAGCCCCCTCTGCTGTTTTAGAGATGCTTAGGCATGGCTGACCTTGCACTTTAACCATTGACCACTCTTAAGCCCTTGATAAAAAATAAGGCCATTTACCCTCTGGAAGTGCTGAAGTATGGCTGATCACAAGGCTGCGGGTTCAATACCCCAGTTTTCTGAGCAACCATGATTATTCAAGGCCCCTAACAATCTGGTTCAGGGATGCTTTAGCATGGCTGACCCTTTACTTTGACTCTAGGTTCCTGAGCTGTGGTTGTTGAGCACAAGTTTGCTGGTCCAACATTCACATCCTCTAAGCTGCCACCATTAGAAAAGGCCTTGAACGAGAACCATTACCTTCTTGGCTTCAGGGATGCTTGAGCATGGCTGACTTTGATCCCATCACAAGTTTGTGGGTTCAATATCTACATTCTCTAAGTTGCTTTTGTTGGACTCTTGAACAAGGCACTTGACCCTCTCTGGTGTAGGGATGCTTGAGCTTGAGCTGCTTCTTTTGTAGGGTATATTTATAATGTCAACACATCTATTTGAACAACAGGCTTAACATTCAGACTGACAGACAAAAAGGGTTAGTTTCTTTTTTTTTAACCCTGATACGTAGCATGGTATCAAAATGTCCTTACAGCTGTAGTATAGTGCCATGTGGTACCATGTCAGATTATGTCTAGTATACATTTAAAAATAAATGAATGGTTCAATTGATTCTTTGAGATAGAATGACATAGAAGAACCTCCCATTTAGCTCCAGAAAGATTGTTTGTTAGAGAATGTTAGTGAATGTGAGTGACCCACCTGTCCAAGCTGCAGTTGTTGATCACAAGGTTGTGGGTTCAATACTCACTCAGCTGTAGTTCCTCCTCATTTAAAATCTTCTTTTCTTAAGATGCAAGAAAATCTGAGATTCAACTAACTTTTTTTTCATCTGTTAAACTGTTAGCAACATACATTTACAGATAATATTACAGATCTTGCCAATTAGACAGAACTATTCAACAGAAGTCAAAATTATTATTCAATTATTTTAGTCAGAATTGTCCTCTTTTTGCTATGATCATCCTAAAACCTGATCATTAGGACCCACTGTAGCATGGCGAGAAGCTCTCTGCTGCAGGAATCCAGGAAATATGGTATTTGAATACTGCTTGGGGCAGCACGACATGCCAGAGGGCTACAGGTTGTAATAAGTCTTTTTCCTTACGGGCATGTGCGTGTGTGACCTCAGTGTTGTCGAAGGCTCGAAGTGAAAATTGAATCCATTGCAGATTCCCTTTGAGATGCACTCTGTGTATTCAGCTCTACTCGAGGTGAATTTGGCAGCTTTGCCTGCACCCTTTATTTTTTGTTTTTTATCTTCAGAGATGTGGCTCGGTAGGCTACCTTTGGAAAGCCTGACTCTTACGACTCTATTATTACGAGCCGACCACTCTTCTTGCTACTCAACATGCCTCAATACTGCTGGAATATCAAATTAAATAGATTCTTATAGTGCTTTTTAAACTAATTTTGCAAAGTGGGGAGGACCCATCCTCCTCTGATCAAAATTTCTTATTAATTATAGATCAATACAGCCATATGGACCTAAAAAGAAGAATAGTAGTAACAAAAAAAAAACTGGGAAATGGTGAGTAGCTGGTCTGTGGTGGTTGAAGGGAGACACCGACAGTCAAACTTCCATCAGGGTCATAAACATTACCAAAGTGTGGCTTATGACTGGTGGATCCACCATCCACAAACAAAAAAATAATTGTGTGCTTTTTGAGCCCGGTCAGCAGTCCATCACAGAGTACCACACACAACCTCTCAGACTGTGAGTAAGTGCGAATCAAACCCAAATCCCCTGGAAAGATACCCTCACACCCAAGTTTAACACGCAAACCAATGACTGCCTGAAGACTTGAAACCTTTGCACATCACCAAATGTTAAGTTTTCGCCATTGACTTCCTTTACCAGGCCTTCCTTTACTGCAGATGTCCACAGTTTTTGATTGGTCTGATTGGTCTTTCTCCCTTTAGTTTGGCCTTTAGTCAGTAAAACGCTCATTTAAGATCATTCTATTTCTTTTTATAGGTCTAAATATTTGGTCTTCTTTGGACTCAGAGAACAGTGAACTTCCATAAGGTTGTCTAATTCTGACTCTTATTAGAGTCCGAAGGTTAGTAATACTGGATTTTCTGTGGAGGGTATTCTGAAAGTCTACTTTTCTGCAATCTGCATCAAGACAAAAGTATTGTACTGATACATTGTTGTTCAACAGTGCACATGTATCATCAAATGTACAATTGTGTCCCTTAAAGGTAGGGCAAAACAACAACAATGGAAAATTAATGCAAATAATAATACAAAGGTACTAACAACATATTTTTGAGAATGTCACCCTTTGAGCCTATATTCTGAAAGTCTAGGAACAAAGTTTTTTTGAAAACATCAATGTGTAGAGAAATTTAAGCTATGGAATAACCCCCAATAAATCACTAAGGTGATGATAAATCTAGAGCATGGGCGCACAGCTCCAGACCTGGAGGGCCAGTCAAAGTCTGAAAGTTGCTAGGCTTGTTCTTGTTTTAATAAATACATTATCCATTCATTGTACAATAAATAGATATGACCTCGTTATTGTACATTATTTGTTTTCTTAACAAACTTATCCTTAAACCAGTGACATATAAGGTCCTTCAATGGCAATATCATCATTTATTTCACTTGTTTTTCGCTCAGTACAGTATATTATGACATATTATGCCTAAGTTAACCTAGCTGAACACACCTGATTTAACTCATCTGTTAATTACTAAGCAAAGTGGGTATTTGAACAGTTTCACTTTGTTGAAGACCAGCCCTCCAGGGAATGACCCCTGTACTTGAATGTCCCAACTTGACCCAAACTTGATTTACAGATCTGTAAACATCAGAAGTTACCCACCTCCACCTTTGCCCTTGTTGTTGAGCAGATCCAAGCAAAGTCCTTCCCAGGAGACAGATAGGCAGGTGTCTCAACACTTTTGGACAGCAAATGTATACAAAACCCAAGGCTCTATTAAGAAATTCCCACCACCCTTTAAACCATCCTGCCATGAAGAGCCCAAGAAGCTTCCCTGCCTCTCTCCCAGGCCAGTGCCTGGGCTGAGCTCCAGCCTACCACAATCTGTTGTGAAGCGGCAGGCAGGAGCACTGAGGAGCTCCTCAGCGTGTAGCACATGACGCAGCCCACTGGCAGTACATCGTTCTCACCCACGCCAATGCGTAAGAGCCTGCGTCGTCTTCCTGACACAGTCCCAGCCACTGAGCGACATGTGCCCCACCACATGGGCCTCGGCTGCAGCGCGGCCCTCTCCATCCACCGTGGAGCCCGGGGGCCCTTCGATGTTCATTGGGGCTCTGCTGCTGTTGAAGCTCTCGCTGCATCAGAGAATGGAGTGCGCAGCGGCTGCTGAGTGGGAAGGGAAATGGCCCTGGAACTGGGTTGGCCATAGCTCTACTGTAGCACTTCACACTTGAAGCACTGTTGAACCTGTGAACCCGGGGAGATATACGCGCTATAGTGAGGAGAAGCAGTGGGGATTGTGGGAAATGGAGAGCATCCTATGGATGGACTCAATCATTTAATGTTTGGCCAACCACATTAAAAAGGTGCCGAGAAGGGTTTCCCTGGAGCGAGGCCACAGAGGAAACACTCTGTTTCTGTAAAGGAGCGTTTAATGGATGAATAAAGGGGTTGATTTGTGTGATTTGTCAAAATTTCTGCATTAATAAATGGTTGAAATAGTGCACTGTGGGGAAAAGATTGACAACGTAGCCTGGAACAATGCATTTCCTGCAAAAGAAAAAAAAAAACTCAGAATGATTGAGGAGCATAAGTGGTTCCCACATACAGGAGTAGCTAGGATGTTGTAACATGGTCACATGTACAGTACATTGCATTGATAAGTGTTTTTTGTAAGCATTACAGGAAGTTTGTGGCTATTGCGGTAAGGTCACTAGATTTAACTGTTATTGCAAAGTGGTTAATATGGTGTAGTTAAATAATTGCTTAAAAATACCAGAAGAAATAGGCATATCTATTCATAATCTTGTAATGTACTATAACCTTATGTGATGTGACTTTAATTACAGTGGTCTCCAACTGGTTAGCCCAATTGGGTTTCATACCATTGGTTCCATGTTGGCCCTAGATATGAATTAACCTCAGTCCACAGCAGCTGATTTAACTAAATACATAAATACATCGGTAATCCATGACTGGTTGGTTCCTAGTTGAATGTTGGTTGTAAATTTCTCACCTTTTCATCTACCATTTATTTGCTATTTATTCACTGTTAGTCCTTGTGCAATAATACTGGTCACAACCTACCATAATCATATCTCCTCTGAACTTATCTTAGCTACACTAGATGCTACACCAGATGTACCTATTTTTATATTTTTATATATTTATAAAAAAAATAAGGGTTAAAGATCAGTGTTTTAGAGGGTTTTGTTTTAGAGAAATTCCACTGTGAATATTTCTGAGCCAATAATGTTCTCTATGAGGATGCATTTCGTGGCAAACTGCACTGATTCAGAATCAGTCCAGAATAAAATGCTGTGATTGTACCGATTAATTTAATCCTCCAAAAGCCATGTAGGGCCCTTTGTTTTTGCAAGTGTAGTTGTTTCTAAATGAATGTTAATCAGAAACTTGCGAAAAAAGCGTTTAAACCAAGGTTTTTAACTTGACATTTTTTTCTAACTGCCATTGTTCTTCTGAAGCAGGATCCAGCCTCTTGCTGATCACTCTCATGCCTTCAGGTAGAGCACCCTGGTCAATGGCTGTTCCTCAGAAACACCTCAAGGCGCTCTTGTTTGTTGAGCCACCGGCTATTAGAGCGCAACCAATAAATTTACACTGCCCGTCAAATTAAGTGTTTGCTTTAGGACGATGTAAAAGGCCGACTTTTGATGCGAAAGCCGGAGGTCTCGTTAAGTGCCGTTACCGGCTATATAGAGCTCAAGTGGCCCGTATTAATCATAGTCGCACTTCAGACAAGCTACACGGCGGCGTGACCGCTGGATTGATCCGTCCCAGCGCAATCATTGCGTGATTTTATATCCACCTTGACGATGTGTAGCCGGCGGCGCTCGGTCCTCGGGCGGGCTTCGTAATCAGGCCGCATAATCACACGCCTCCAATGGCAATCAAGGCCTAGCGGATTAATTCGTCCGATAGCTGCGCGGTCCGACAGTCCCATGTCTGATCCTGAAGAAGGGTGTAGGTGTGTTTTAAGAGTTCCAGGTGATTAAGGCGCAGAAGTGGCGAGGTAAAGGAGCTCATTATGCAAACAACGGAAAGTGTGTAATTCCTCGCCATTGTGTCCCCAAACTGTATTTCTTCATTAATATTACCGGTCAGGGAAGATGCTGGAGGATGGATTGGAGAGCTCGCTGAGGAGTTTTTCATACCACGTTAAAACGCAGAGTTGAAACCGAGGGGTCAAGGAGTCTTATCTACTGCTGTTCTCCTCGCCGCTACATCGCTATGGCAACAAGGGTCAAGCGTCACTGCGCGCCAAAACGGAATCGAGAGGTGAAATTTAGAGTGAGATAAATTGCCTTAAAGCAATTCAATCACACTGCAGGACGACTCACAGCTGTCCTTGATTGAGTGGCGAATGGAAGAGGGGCTTGTCTAAGACCTCCGAATGCTTAATTCAGTGTTCAGAAACTTGAAAAACCAAAGAATCTGAGGATCCACACTTTTTCAATTGAAGATGATCAACTTCAGTTCGGGCTGAAGTATATCGATTCTGTAAGACACAACATTTTGTGAAGTTCATAATCTAGGCCTTATTCTCAGCTTTACATATGAGTTTTGAGTGGATTTGTTTAAACATGTGTTGACACTAGGACTTGGTTGGGCTTACTAGATCATTAGTTCACTTTCTATCCAGATAAGGCCCAGGTTTTACCCCTCTTCCTGGTCTCATTACTGATGGGATGCATCACTTACATCCATATGTAGGGCCAACATGGAGTTTAAAGACAAAACTTTCTGGTTCTTATTTGGGCTACCCATGCAAATCCCACGTGGGCATGAGATCTGGGCAGAACCACAACTAAAACAATATAATTTCAGCTTCATATCATTACTTGACTCCATTCTTCTCTCAACCTGGTCTTCCTCTCAGGGAACTGTATGGGTCAGCCAACAGGGAACCAGAATGTTTGTCCCCAAATTCCCAAGTGCCCATGTTTTTTCCCAGGTATAATATGCTCATCAGGGTCAGTGATGCAACCAGGAGCAGTTAAACATGGGCCACAAATTAGTTAGTTCAACTCTGAGCATGGTGTCTAGATGGATCCCATGTGTGATTAAGGTGGGTTAGCTGTAATGATGAGGCAAATTTGGGAAGCCTAACAAACACTTACAGTACAAACCCACTCAGAGCCCATATAAGACTGGAACCTACCTAGCCATGAGCATGTTGGCTGGCTTGCATCCAAGACTCTTGGGTTTGTAGCCTACCAGTCAAAATCCTCAATTAGCTACAGCATATCAAGACTTCATGAGAGTAATTTGCACAGTACCTCAGTTTTCTATCAGTTACACTGGCTTCACATAGCTTCTCACAGTCTTATCATTACACAGAAAGCACTAAAATAATGTGCCCTCTCCTGCCTCTTTGAATTCCTTCCTTCCTTCTTGTGAACCACCTACTGGCATACTGTAAGTGTAAGACAGCATATCAAAGGGGACAGTAAAGCGTGGACTTTTAATGTAGTTAAAAAAACTCAATGCCACTGCCATTTGAGCATTTTGACAGCAACCTAAGCCAAGGCAAAGTAAATGTGTTTTATAGCACCTTTCATAGCCATGAGCAATTCAAAGTGCTTTACAAAAAATATAAAAAAAACATAAAAACTTTCCTGAAATCTTATACATCAGAAAAACAGTTTAAGACCAAAACCAAAATGCTTTGCAGCTAAGAACTTAAAAAGAACAAATGTAGTATATGAAACAGTATATAAAAATAAAATACAGTAAAATAAATAAAAACATAAAAGTTAAAAAAATATATAAGATCAAGAGTTTTTAACTTGGATTTGAATATTTTTTACTAACATTTCTATTCTAAGACTTTCCAATTTTGTGTTCCAGTTGTTTGATTACCCAGTTGTCCTGGTCAAAGTCAACATGAGTCTGGAAGTCTTTTATTGAAATTCTGGCAGCTGTTTTTGTTTCATTGATTTAAGAGAGTATCTGACTCTTGCTATGTGTTTTAAAACCAAACTAAATCTACGTCTGATGTTTAAATTTGACAGGCTTCTTCAAAACTTCGGTAACCATCCACAGCTGATGTGCTACACCCCTAATTCCAATTTTATATATTTAAATTATTTATACAAGTTGTATGTGTTTCATTATGTTGCCCCATTTCTCAGTATTGTTTAAATAAAGACCAAATGTCCATATGTTTCAACATGTTTCAAATAAAGGAAAGGTTTTCATGGGGTGTTCTACGTTATTCCACAAGACTGCCTATTTGTGCACCCCTCCCCATGACGTCATCTATTTCAATAGACATGAGGGGCCCGACTGGTCCTCTATTGTTTAGGATTGATGGCAGGATACTGTAGTAACCATTAACTAGCACAGGCCTTATCCCGTCACTGACTGTTTCCTTTAGCAAGAAGGACGAGACAGGAATGGCTTGTTGCGGCTGCGTCGCTAGGCTGCACTTTACCAGGTTGGACTGATGAGTATTCAGGTAGCCCCAGATTCCACGGCTCCTTTTTCTTTTTGTTTCCTCACAGATGTATCTTGTACAGAGCCCTTCAAAGTTTGGGGACCTGGCATTCTCAACATTGCCTAGCAATCCTCAGGTTTAAATCAGCCACCTTTCGGTCTCTTTTCTAACCTTTCATTTTCAACATTGGCCGACAATTCTTAAGTTTGAACCAGCAAAGCTATGGACCCTTCTCTAATTATCCAATCACAGCACTGGAAAGCAAGCTTTAGGTTTGAACCAGCAAACTTTTGGTGCATTCTCTAACCTTTAATTTAACCTTACCATTGCCTAGTAAATCTTAGGTTTGAACAAATGACCTTTTGGTCTAGTCTAACTTTCCGCTGGCACCATTTCTTAACCATTTTTATTTTTGAATCAGTGACCTTCTGGTCCTTTCTAAACTGCCTTTTCCAACAATGCCCAGCAATCCTTAGGTTTGAACCATCAATATCTTGGTCTCTTGGTTCTCTAACCTGTGGGCACAGCTTCCCTATGAGTGGAGAATGGGTTCCCCATTTTTCTACACTACTTCTTAGACCTGTTTTGCTGTAGCTAAATCTCTTCTGAAAATATATAATACCATTCAAATAAATTACATTCAATTGAATGGAGTTGAATTAAACTCCCCTTTTACCAAACAACAAAAATCAACAGAGAACTTCAAACATGTATTTTAAAACCCTTGTAAAGCCTTAACGAAGGACCCCACATTAATGCACATACATGGAAGCGAGACCGTATTAGTAAGTAAGTTAATGGGGTTGGGAGGGCGCAAGCTTGGAAGATAGACTGTTAGCTTGTGCTCAGTGGGACAGTGATTGTGGTGTGGCTGACAATTGTGCTGTGGTAATGAGGCTTGGCCAGGGATGGCTGTGTCACATCGGGCCACCCATGTGTCAGTGTGTGTCACGGAGAGAGAGAGACACACACACACTCGACCACACACACACATACACACGATGAGCTGGGAGACATAGAGAGAGAGAGAATTATAGACACGGGAATTAAGAGAGAGCTTGAGACAAGGAAAGAGAGAGAGAATGTGATTATGAGCGAGAAAAAAAAGTGTGTGTGTGTGTGTGTGTGATAGAGAAAGAGACATGCTGTGGTCAGAGACTGTCACACCGCTCCCCTGCCACCCATGGTTCACCTCCGGTGTCAGACAGTGGAGAAACAAGCGCTTAGGCATAGTGAGGCAACAGTTACCTCAAATGAAGTGTACCACTTTGGAACAGGCCGGATTTCCCATGTGTAACAGGTCTGCCAAGGCATATGGCTCTATTCCATGGAGCATCTTCTATGGAATTTGTATGAATGTTACTCTGCTTGTTTTGGCAATAGATATGCCATACTTCATAGATTTATGTTTTTCTGGCTCAAAAACATCTTATCTAACTCATTTGTGATTTGCAAGATTTAGTAGGTCTGAGGTTTGAACCAGCAACCTTCTGTTTTCCTTTTTAACTTTATTTTACCAACATTAGCAACAATATTTAGGTTTGAATCAGCAACCCTTCTCTATCCATACCATTCCCAACATTGTCAAAATTGCAAAACCAATCAGGGTTAATCCAACAACCTTCTGGTGCCTTTATCTAATCTTTAATTCTCAAAATTGCACAGCAGTCCTCAGGTTTGGACCAGCGGCCATTTGTTACCATCTCTAACCTTCCATTCCCAACTTTACCATCATTGCCCTTCATTATCTTCTGTTACTTTATCTACCCTTCCAGTCCCAACATCAGCAACATTGCTCAGATTTGAACCAGCAACCTTCTGTTGCCTTAATTAACCTTCCAGTCCCAACATCGGCAACATTGCTCATTTTTGAACCAGCAACCTTTTGTTGCCTTAATTAACCTTCCAGTCCCAACATCGGCAACATTGCTCAGATTTGAACCAGCAAACTTCTGTTGCCTTATTTACCCTTCCAGTCCCAACTTCGACAGCATTGCTCAGATTTGAACCAGCAACCTTCTGTTGCCTTATTTAAACTTTCAGTCCCAACATTGGCAACAATGCTCAGATTTGAACCACCAACCTTCTGTTGCCTTATTTACCCTTCCAGTCCCAACATCGGCAACATTGCTCAGATTTGAACCAGCAACCTTCTTATTTCTTCTCTAAACTTCCATTCACTAAATTGCCAACACTGCACACCAATTTTCAGGTTTGTACCAGCAATCATCTGGTGCTTTA
>NC_064432.1:14759748-14762248 GCF_023375975.1 Astyanax mexicanus | reverse complement strand
ATTGGCTGTGACATGTTTGGCATGTGGGAGTTTTGCAAGGAGGTGAAACCTGCAGTAAGTTCAGCCCTGTGTTAAAAAGAGTTCTACTCGCCCAACGTGGGGCTCGAACCCACGACCCTGAGATTAAGAGTCTCATGCTCTACCGACTGAGCTAGCCGGGCTGACGTTTCTAGCCTCCGTGTCGTAGGTCCTGCACTGCAACTATCGGGGGCACTGTTAAATGTTTTAAAGCCGTCTGTGAAAACTTTTCATGGCGCTGTCTCTGTGGCGCTACCTGGAACACAAGCGCCGGCTTTCAGCACGCCAATCGTGTCACTCTTCTTCCAACGCCGCTTCCATTTCTCTCCAATCAGCTCACGGCACAGCGTCCATTTCTTACCAATGAAATCTACTCCTCGGTTATCCCGTCCATTTCTTACCAATCAAAACCCCTGGCGTGTCTCCATTTCTTGCCAATCAAATCGCAGCGCTTGCCCGATGCTCTGTCCATTTTTAACCAATTAAATGTTTCTCCACCGCGGGCCTTCCATTTCTGACCAATCAAAATCCTCGCCACCTTAAAGCGTGGCTTAAAGAGATACACTCTTTAAAAAATTACACTCTTTGATTTTGAGTGTGAATTCAAACGAATTCCTTTGAAATTCAATTCATAATTTAAGTCTGGTTAGTAAAAAAAAACATATTATAAAAACCACCTTCAAGTATATTAAATATTGTGGCGTCTGTTATACTATATAAAATATTGTGGTATCTGTTATACTATATAAAATATAGAGGTACACCTGTTATACTATGTAAAATATTGTGGCATCTTTTTTACTATATATATATATATTGTGGCATCTGTTATACTATATAAAATATAGTGGTACATGTGTTATACTATGTAAAATAAATAGTGGTACACCTGTTATACTATATAAAATATAGTGGTAAACCTGTTATACTATATAAAATATTGTGGCCTCTGTTATACTGTATAAAATATAGTGGTACACCTGTTATACTATATAAAATATAGTGGTTCACCTGTTATACTATATAAAATATAGTGGTACACCTGTTACACTATATAAAATATTATGGTATCTGTTATACTATATAAAATATAGTGGTACACCTGTTATACTATATAAAATATAGTGGTACACCTGTTATACTATATAAAATATTGTGGCCTCTGTTATACTGTATAAAATATAGTGGTACACCTGTTATACTATATAAAATATTGTGGCCTCTGTTATACTGTATAAAATATAGTGGTACACCTGTTATACTATATAAAATATAGTGGCCTCTGTTATACTGTATAAAATATAGTGGTACACCTGTTATACTATATAAAATATAGTGGTTCACCTGTTATACTATATAAAATATAGTGGTACACCTGTTACACTATATAAAATATTATGGTATCTGTTATACTATATAAAATATAGTGGTACACCTGTTATACTATATTAAATTATTGTGGCGTCTGTTATACTATATAAAATATAGTGGTACACCTGTTACACTATATAAAATATTGTGGCGTCTGTTATACTATATAAAATATTGTGGCATCTTTTTTACTATATAAATATTGTGGCATCTGTTATAGTATATAAAATATAGTGGTACACGTGTTATACTTTGTAAAATATTGTGGTATACCTGTTTTACTATGTAAAATAAATGCTGGTATACCTGTCATACTATATAAAATATTGAGATATACCTTTAATACTATATAAAATTGTGTGGTATACCTTTAATACTATATAAAATATTGTGGCATCTGTTATACTATATAAAATATAGTGGTACACTTGTTATACTATATAAAATATAGTGGTAAACCTGTTATCCTATATAAAATATTGTGATATAACTTTAATACTGTATAAAATATTGTGGTATACCTTTAATAGTATATAAAATATTCTGGTATCTACAATATTGTGGTATACATTTTATACTATGTAAAATATTTTGGTATACCTGTTATAATATATAGAACACTGTGGTATACATATTATACTATGTAACAATTTGTGATAAGCCTTTTATAGTACATAAAATGTATTTTTTTTCACATAATTTAGAGATTAACAGTAAATTAAGATTAGTGTATAGAAAAACGTGTTTAAATGCCTCTAAATTTCAGTAGATTTTAGGTACATTTAAAATCTAAGCTGCTGTTCTTTGATAGCACACCGGGATTTGAACTCGCGACCTTTGTATCTGCCCCGATCTTCCCTTTAGCTCAGAAAATGACAATAATAATATAAAAAGAAACATATTCAACGAAATAAACACTGCAGTTCTTTAAAAGAGGCAGAACCATTTCATTTTTCAGTTTTTGCTCGATGGTTAACTTTTCTTTTTCTCGCTTTCTTTCCTTTTCCCTTCTTCCCCCTTCTTCCCTCCATTTTTTCTTCTTCCCACGGCAAAGCAGACTATTGTTCCCCAGCTTTGGCGCAATCGGTTAGCGCGTTCGGCTGTTAACCGA
>NC_064432.1:14752248-14757248 GCF_023375975.1 Astyanax mexicanus | reverse complement strand
GGCTGTTAACCGAAAGGTTGGTGGTTCGAGCCCACCCAGGGACGCTGAGTTTTGTGTTATCTTGCACACTTCTGTTCCAACACTGACTTACTTCACATTTTCAGTTTAACTAGTGCTTTCAGAAGCACTTGATTGGCTGTGACATGTTTGGCATGTGGGAGTTTTCCAAGGAGGTGAAACCTGCCGGAAGTTCAGCCTTGTGTTAAAAAGAGTTCTACTCGCCCAACGTGGGGCTCGAACCCACGACCCTGAGATTAAGAGTCTCATGCTCTACCGACTGAGCTAGCCGGGCTGACGTTTCTAGCCTCCGTGTCGTAGGTCCTGCACTGCAACTATCGGGGGCACTGTTAAATGTTTTAAAGCCGTCTGTGAAAACGTTTCACGGCGCTGTCTCTGTGGCGCTACCTGGAACACAAGCGCCGGCTTTCAGCACGCCAATCGTGTCACTCTTCTTCCAACGCCGCTTCCATTTCTCTCCAATCAGCTCACGGCACAGCGTCCATTTCTTACCAATGAAATCTACTCCTCGGTTATCCCGTCCATTTCTTACCAATCAAAACCCCTGGCGTGTCTCCATTTCTTGCCAATCAAATCGCAGCGCTTGCCCGATGCTCTGTCCATTTTTAACCAATTAAATGTTTCTCCACCGCGGGCCTTCCATTTCTGACCAATCAAAATCCTCGCCACCTTAAAGCGTGGCTTAAAGAGATACACTCTTTAAAAAATTACACTCTTTGATTTTGAGTGTGAATTCAAACGAATTCCTTTGAAATTCAATTCATAATTTAAGTCTGGTTAGTAAAAAAAAACATATTATAAAAACCACCTTCAAGTATATTAAATATTGTGGCGTCTGTTATACTATATAAAATATTGTGGCATCTGTTATACTATATAAAATATAGAGGTACACCTGTTATACTATGTAAAATATTGTGGCATCTTTTTTACTATATATATATATATTGTGGCATCTGTTATACTATATAAAATATAGTGGTACATGTGTTATACTATGTAAAATAAATAATGGTACACCTGTTATACTATATAAAATATAGTGGTAAACCTGTTATACTATATAAAATATTGTGGCCTCTGTTATACTGTATAAAATATAGTGGTACACCTGTTATACTATATAAAATATAGTGGTTCACCTGTTATACTATATAAAATATAGTGGTACACCTGTTACACTATATAAAATATTATGGTATCTGTTATACTATATAAAATATAGTGGTACACCTGTTATACTATATAAAATATAGTGGTACACCTGTTATACTATATAAAATATTGTGGCCTCTGTTATACTGTATAAAATATAGTGGTACACCTGTTATACTATATAAAATATTGTGGCCTCTGTTATACTGTATAAAATATAGTGGTACACCTGTTATACTATATAAAATATTGTGGCCTCTGTTATACTGTATAAAATATAGTGGTACACCTGTTATACTATATAAAATATTATGGTATCTGTTATACTATATAAAATATAGTGGTACACCTGTTATACTATATTAAATTATTGTGGCGTCTGTTATACTATATAAAATATAGTGGTACACCTGTTACACTATATAAAATATTGTGGCGTCTGTTATACTATATAAAATATTGTGGCATCTTTTTTACTATATAAATATTGTGGCATCTGTTATAGTATATAAAATATAGTGGTACACGTGTTATACTTTGTAAAATATTGTGGTATACCTGTTTTACTATGTAAAATAAATGCTGGTATACCTGTCATACTATATAAAATATTGAGATATACCTTTAATACTATATAAAATTGTGTGGTATACCTTTAATACTATATAAAATATTGTGGCGTCTGTTATACTATATAAAATATTGTGGCATCTTTTTTACTATATAAATATTGTGGCATCTGTTATAGTATATAAAATATAGTGGTACACGTGTTATACTTTGTAAAATATTGTGGTATACCTGTTTTACTATGTAAAATAAATGCTGGTATACCTGTCATACTATATAAAATATTGAGATATACCTTTAATACTATATAAAATTGTGTGGTATACCTTTAATACTATATAAAATATTGTGGCATCTGTTATACTATATAAAATATAGTGGTACACTTGTTATACTATATAAAATATAGTGGTAAACCTGTTATCCTATATAAAATATTGTGATATAACTTTAATACTGTATAAAATATTGTGGTATACCTTTAATAGTATATAAAATATTCTGGTATCTACAATATTGTGGTATACATTTTATACTATGTAAAATATTTTGGTATACCTGTTATAATATATAGAACACTGTGGTATACATATTATACTATGTAACAATTTGTGATAAGCCTTTTATAGTACATAAAATGTATTTTTTTTCACATAATTTAGAGATTAACAGTAAATTAAGATTAGTGTATAGAAAAACGTGTTTAAATGCCTCTAAATTTCAGTAGATTTTAGGTACATTTAAAATCTAAGCTGCTGTTCTTTGATAGCACACCGGGATTTGAACTCGCGACCTTTGTATCTGCCCCGATCTTCCCTTTAGCTCAGAAAATGACAATAATAATATAAAAAGAAACATATTCAACGAAATAAACACTGCAGTTCTTTAAAAGAGGCAGAACCATTTCATTTTTCAGTTTTTGCTCGATGGTTAACTTTTCTTTTTCTCGCTTTCTTTCCTTTTCCCTTCTTCCCCCTTCTTCCCTCCATTTTTTCTTCTTCCCACGGCAAAGCAGACTATTGTTCCCCAGCTTTGGCGCAATCGGTTAGCGCGTTCGGCTGTTAACCGAAAGGTTGGTGGTTCAAGCCCACCCAGGGACGCTGAGTTTTGTGTTATCTTGCACACTTCTGTTCCAACACTGACTTACTTCACATTTTCAGTTTAACTAGTGCTTTCAGAAGCACTTGATTGGCTGTGACATGTTTGGCATGTGGGAGTTTTGCAAGGAGGTGAAACCTGCAGTAAGTTCAGCCCTGTGTTAAAAAGAGTTCTACTCGCCCAACGTGGGGCTCGAACCCACGACCCTGAGATTAAGAGTCTCATGCTCTACCAACTGAGCTAGCCGGGCTGACGTTTCTAGCCTCCGTGTCGTAGGTCCTGCACTGCAACTATCGGGGGCACTGTTAAATGTTTTAAAGCCGTCTGTGACAATGTTTCACAGCGCTGTCTCTGTGGCGCTACCTGGAACACAAGCGCCGGCTTTCAGCACGCCAATCGTGTCACTCTTCTTCCAACGCCGCTTCCATTTCTCTCCAATCAGCTCACGGCACAGCGTCCATTTCTTACCAATGAAATCTACTCCTCGGTTATCCCGTCCATTTCTTACCAATCAAAACCCCTGGCGTGTCTCCATTTCTTGCCAATCAAATCGCAGCGCTTGCCCGATGCTCTGTCCATTTTTAACCAATTAAATGTTTCTCCACCGCGGGCCTTCCATTTCTGACCAATCAAAATCCTCGCCACCTTAAAGCGTGGCTTAAAGAGATACACTCTTTAAAAAATTACACTCTTTGATTTTGAGTGTGAATTCAAACGAATTCCTTTGAAATTCAATTCATAATTTAAGTCTGGTTAGTAAAAAAAAACATATTATAAAAACCACCTTCAAGTATATTAAATATTGTGGCGTCTGTTATACTATATAAAATATTGTGGTATCTGTTATACTATATAAAATATAGAGGTACACCTGTTATACTATGTAAAATATTGTGGCATCTTTTTTACTATATATATATATATTGTGGCATCTGTTATACTATATAAAATATAGTGGTACATGTGTTATACTATGTAAAATAAATAGTGGTACACCTGTTATACTATATAAAATATAGTGGTAAACCTGTTATACTATATAAAATATTGTGGCCTCTGTTATACTGTATAAAATATAGTGGTACACCTGTTATACTATATAAAATATAGTGGTTCACCTGTTATACTATATAAAATATAGTGGTACACCTGTTACACTATATAAAATATTATGGTATCTGTTATACTATATAAAATATAGTGGTACACCTGTTATACTATATAAAATATAGTGGTACACCTGTTATACTATATAAAATATTGTGGCCTCTGTTATACTGTATAAAATATAGTGGTACACCTGTTATACTATATAAAATATTGTGGCCTCTGTTATACTGTATAAAATATAGTGGTACACCTGTTATACTATATAAAATATTGTGGCCTCTGTTATACTGTATAAAATATAGTGGTACACCTGTTATACTATATAAAATATAGTGGTTCACCTGTTATACTATATAAAATATAGTGGTACACCTGTTACACTATATAAAATATTATGGTATCTGTTATACTATATAAAATATAGTGGTACACCTGTTATACTATATTAAATTATTGTGGCGTCTGTTATACTATATAAAATATAGTGGTACACCTGTTACACTATATAAAATATTGTGGCGTCTGTTATACTATATAAAATATTGTGGCATCTTTTTTACTATATAAATATTGTGGCATCTGTTATAGTATATAAAATATAGTGGTACACGTGTTATACTTTGTAAAATATTGTGGTATACCTGTTTTACTATGTAAAATAAATGCTGGTATACCTGTCATACTATATAAAATATTGAGATATACCTTTAATACTATATAAAATTGTGTGGTATACCTTTAATACTATATAAAATATTGTGGCATCTGTTATACTATATAAAATATAGTGGTACACTTGTTATACTATATAAAATATAGTGGTAAACCTGTTATCCTATATAAAATATTGTGATATAACTTTAATACTGTATAAAATATTGTGGTATACCTTTAATAGTATATAAAATATTCTGGTATCTACAATATTGTGGTATACATTTTATACTATGTAAAATATTTTGGTATACCTGTTATAATATATAGAACACTGTGGTATACATATTATACTATGTAACAATTTGTGATAAGCCTTTTATAGTACATAAAAT
>NC_064432.1:14727248-14749748 GCF_023375975.1 Astyanax mexicanus | reverse complement strand
TTCAAGTATATTAAATATTGTGGCGTCTGTTATACTATATAAAATATTGTGGTATCTGTTATACTATATAAAATATAGAGGTACACCTGTTATACTATGTAAAATATTGTGGCATCTTTTTTACTATATATATATTGTGGCATCTGTTATACTATATAAAATATAGTGGTACATGTGTTATACTATGTAAAATAAATAGTGGTACACCTGTTATACTATATAAAATATAGTGGTAAACCTGTTATACTATATAAAATATTGTGGCCTCTGTTATACTGTATAAAATATAGTGGTACACCTGTTATACTATATAAAATATTGTGGCCTCTGTTATACTGTATAAAATATAGTGGTACACCTGTTATACTATATAAAATATAGTGGTTCACCTGTTATACTATATAAAATATAGTGGTACACCTGTTACACTATATAAAATATTATGGTATCTGTTATACTATATAAAATATAGTGGTACACCTGTTACACTATATAAAATATTATGGTATCTGTTATACTATATAAAATATAGTGGTACACCTGTTATACTATATTAAATTATTGTGGCGTCTGTTATACAATATAAAATATTGTGGCATCTTTTTTACTATATAAATATTGTGGCATCTGTTATAGTATATAAAATATAGTGGTACACGTGTTATACTTTGTAAAATATTGTGGTATACCTGTTTTACTATGTAAAATAAATGCTGGTATACCTGTCATACTATATAAAATATTGAGATATACCTTTAATACTATATAAAATTGTGTGGTATACCTTTAATACTATATAAAATATTGTGGCATCTGTTATACTATATAAAATATAGTGGTACACTTGTTATACTATATAAAATATAGTGGTACACTTGTTATACTATATAAAATATAGTGGTACACTTGTTATACTATATAAAATATAGTGGTAAACCTGTTATCCTATATAAAATATTGTGATATAACTTTAATACTGTATAAAATATTGTGGTATACCTTTAATAGTATATAAAATATTCTGGTATCTACAATATTGTGGTATACATTTTATACTATGTAAAATATTTTGGTATACCTGTTATAATATATAGAACACTGTGGTATACATATTATACTATGTAACAATTTGTGATAAGCCTTTTATAGTACATAAAATGTATTTTTTTTCACATAATTTAGAGATTAACAGTAAATTAAGATTAGTGTATAGAAAAACGTGTTTAAATGCCTCTAAATTTCAGTAGATTTTAGGTACATTTAAAATCTAAGCTGCTGTTCTTTGATAGCACACCGGGATTTGAACTCGCGACCTTTGTATCTGCCCCGATCTTCCCTTTAGCTCAGAAAATGACAATAATAATATAAAAAGAAACATATTCAACGAAATAAACACTGCAGTTCTTTAAAAGAGGCAGAACCATTTCATTTTTCAGTTTTTGCTCGATGGTTAACTTTTCTTTTTCTCGCTTTCTTTCCTTTTCCCTTCTTCCCCCTTCTTCCCTCCATTTTTTCTTCTTCCCACGGCAAAGCAGACTATTGTTCCCCAGCTTTGGCGCAATCGGTTAGCGCGTTCGGCTGTTAACCGAAAGGTTGGTGGTTCGAGCCCACCCAGGGACGCTGAGTTTTGTGTTATCTTGCACACTTCTGTTCCAACACTGACTTACTTCACATTTTCAGTTTAACTAGTGCTTTCAGAAGCACTTGATTGGCTGTGACATGTTTGGCATGTGGGAGTTTTGCAAGGAGGTGAAACCTGCAGTAAGTTCAGCCCTGTGTTAAAAAGAGTTCTACTCGCCCAACGTGGGGCTCGAACCCACGACCCTGAGATTAAGAGTCTCATGCTCTACCGACTGAGCTAAAAAACTTTTCACTTTTCACGGCGCTGTCTCTGTGGCGCTACCTGGAACACAAGCGCCGGCTTTCAGCACGCCAATCGTGTCACTCTTCTTCCAACGCCGCTTCCATTTCTCTCCAATCAGCTCACGGCACAGCGTCCATTTCTTACCAATGAAATCTACTCCTCGGTTATCCCGTCCATTTCTTACCAATCAAAACCCCTGGCGTGTCTCCATTTCTTGCCAATCAAATCGCAGCGCTTGCCCGATGCTCTGTCCATTTTTAACCAATTAAATGTTTCTCCACCGCGGGCCTTCCATTTCTGACCAATCAAAATCCTCGCCACCTTAAAGCGTGGCTTAAAGAGATACACTCTTTAAAAAATTACACTCTTTGATTTTGAGTGTGAATTCAAACGAATTCCTTTGAAATTCAATTCATAATTTAAGTCTGGTTAGTAAAAAAAAACATATTATAAAAACCACCTTCAAGTATATTAAATATTGTGGCGTCTGTTATACTATATAAAATATTGTGGCATCTGTTATACTATATAAAATATAGAGGTACACCTGTTATACTATGTAAAATATTGTGGCATCTTTTTTACTATATATATATATTGTGGCATCTGTTATACTATATAAAATATAGTGGTACATGTGTTATACTATGTAAAATAAATAGTGGTACACCTGTTATACTATATAAAATATAGTGGTAAACCTGTTATACTATATAAAATATTGTGGCCTCTGTTATACTGTATAAAATATAGTGGTACACCTGTTATACTATATAAAATATAGTGGTACACCTGTTATACTATATAAAATATAGTGGTACACCTGTTACACTATATAAAATATTGTGGCCTCTGTTATCTGTTATACTGTATAAAATATAGTGGTACACCTGTTATACTATATAAAATATAGTGGTTCACCTGTTATACTATATAAAATATAGTGGTACACCTGTTACACTATATAAAATATTATGGTATCTGTTATACTATATAAAATATAGTGGTACACCTGTTATACTATATAAAATATTGTGGCCTCTGTTATACTGTATAAAATATAGTGGTACACCTGTTATACTATATAAAATATTGTGGCCTCTGTTATACTGTATAAAATATAGTGGTACACCTGTTATACTATATAAAATATAGTGGTTCACCTGTTATACTATATAAAATATTGTGGCCTCTGTTATACTGTATAAAATATAGTGGTACACCTGTTATACTATATAAAATATAGTGGTTCACCTGTTATACTATATAAAATATTGTGGCCTCTGTTATACTGTATAAAATATAGTGGTACACCTGTTATACTATATAAAATATAGTGGTTCACCTGTTATACTATATAAAATATTGTGGCCTCTGTTATACTGTATAAAATATAGTGGTACACCTGTTATACTATATAAAATATAGTGGTTCACCTGTTATACTATATAAAATATAGTGGTACACCTGTTACACTATATAAAATATTATGGTATCTGTTATACTATATAAAATATAGTGGTACACCTGTTATACTATATAAAATATAGTGGTACACCTGTTATACTATATAAAATATTGTGGCCTCTGTTATACTGTATAAAATATAGTGGTACACCTGTTATACTATATAAAATATTGTGGCCTCTGTTATACTGTATAAAATATAGTGGTACACCTGTTATACTATATAAAATATAGTGGTTCACCTGTTATACTATATAAAATATAGTGGTACACCTGTTACACTATATAAAATATTATGGTATCTGTTATACTATATAAAATATAGTGGTACACCTGTTATACTATATTAAATTATTGTGGCGTCTGTTATACTATATAAAATATAGTGGTACACCTGTTACACTATATAAAATATTGTGGCGTCTGTTATACTATATAAAATATTGTGGCATCTTTTTTACTATATAAATATTGTGGCATCTGTTATAGTATATAAAATATAGTGGTACACGTGTTATACTTTGTAAAATATTGTGGTATACCTGTTTTACTATGTAAAATAAATGCTGGTATACCTGTCATACTATATAAAATATTGAGATATACCTTTAATACTATATAAAATTGTGTGGTATACCTTTAATACTATATAAAATATTGTGGCATCTGTTATACTATATAAAATATAGTGGTACACTTGTTATACTATATAAAATATAGTGGTAAACCTGTTATCCTATATAAAATATTGTGGTAAACCTGTTATCCTATATAAAATATTGTGATATAACTTTAATACTGTATAAAATATTGTGGTATACCTTTAATAGTATATAAAATATTCTGGTATCTACAATATTGTGGTATACATTTTATACTATGTAAAATATTTTGGTATACCTGTTATAATATATAGAACACTGTGGTATACATATTATACTATGTAACAATTTGTGATAAGCCTTTTATAGTACATAAAATGTATTTTTTTTCACATAATTTAGAGATTAACAGTAAATTAAGATTAGTGTATAGAAAAACGTGTTTAAATGCCTCTAAATTTCAGTAGATTTTAGGTACATTTAAAATCTAAGCTGCTGTTCTTTGATAGCACACCGGGATTTGAACTCGCGACCTTTGTATCTGCCCCGATCTTCCCTTTAGCTCAGAAAATGACAATAATAATATAAAAAGAAACATATTCAACGAAATAAACACTGCAGTTCTTTAAAAGAGGCAGAACCATTTCATTTTTCAGTTTTTGCTCGATGGTTAACTTTTCTTTTTCTCGCTTTCTTTCCTTTTCCCTTCTTCCCCCTTCTTCCCTCCATTTTTTCTTCTTCCCACGGCAAAGCAGACTATTGTTCCCCAGCTTTGGCGCAATGGATAACGCGTCTGACTACGGATCAGAAGATTCTAGGTTCGACTCCTGGCTGCCTCGGCTCCTCTGCTGTTGTCGCTCCCCAACATTCGCTAAGATTACTTTGGTTCTTGCCATCCCCTGTGGTGCTGGCAGGTAACTAGCTGCATGCCTGAGCCTCATTAGCGCAGTAGGTAGCGCGTCAGTCTCATAATCTGAAGGTCGTGAGTTCGATCCTCACACGGGGCATTGATCAATTTTAAATGAGAAACATGCTCGTAATATCCTAAGAATCTCACCTTGTTTTGTTTGGAGCATGGTAAGTGAAGGTGGTTAAGCACCAGTATCTACAATAAAGACTTATGTTCTCCTTGCACATATATGTGCAGTTAATCACAACATCTACGAACAGGGAAAACGAATCTGATTCCAGCTTTTACTTAACTTTGCAAGTACTTTAGAAAAAAGCCTACAGTGGATCATGTAACAGTAGGCTCTTGTTATGATCCGGTAAGTGTTGTTGCACATCTTTCCTCCGATGCATATATCCAGTCATGTGCCGTACAATCAGTTGACAAGCCTATTGCCTGGGAAGAGAGCAAGATCTTTGCTAGTGGATGGTGGGGTGCCGTGATCGTATAGTGGTTAGTACTCTGCGTTGTGGCCGCAGCAACCCCGGTTCGAATCCGGGTCACGGCAAGTCCTTTAAGCTTGCAGCAGGCTTTTCTTGCCTGTCTTTGGAATCATTTAAAGTAAAACAGGTGCATGTCTTGTTTTTCGGTAGTACTGCTTCAGCAAAGCATTGTGCAACATGGCGTGAGGATGAGGCATGTGTCTGCTTGTCAGATTATTCTAAATTTCGTTTCTGGATGCTTGAGAAAATTCTTACGGATGCAAACACTTAGGAAATTGTCCTGCATGAGGGCCTATTTCTAAACTCAAGAGTCTAATGACATAATTTTCCTTGTGCCTTTTTAACCTTGGAGTCCCATATGGTCAAGCGGTTAGGATTCCTGGTTTTCACCCAGGCGGCCCGGGTTCAACTCCCGGTATGGGAAGCTTCTTGCTGGCTGAGGAAAGCAGAGTGATGCCTTAACATTTTGCTGGGTTTCAATGGCGATCCTGTTGGAACTTCTAATAGTGCAGCTTGGGTGTTGGGATCTTGCTTTACTTCAGAGCTAAGAGGCCCATTTTGGTGTGACATAGGCCTGAAATGTCCTCTTATCCACTTTGTCTGACAGTTTCTTGCCGGTGGGCCAGTGGCGCAATGGATAACGCGTCTGACTACGGATCAGAAGATTCTAGGTTCGACTCCTGGCTGGCTCGGCTCCTCTGCTTTTGTCGCTCCCCAACATTCGCTAAGATTACTTTGGTTCTTGCCATCCCCTGAGGTGCTGGCAGGTAACTAGCTGCATGCCTGAGCCTCGTTAGCGCAGTAGGTAGCGCGTCAGTCTCATAATCTGAAGGTCGTGAGTTCGATCCTCACACGGGGCATTGATCAATTTTAAATGAGAAACATGCTCGTAATATCCTAAGAGACTCACCTTGTTTTGTTTGGAGCATGGTAAGTGAAGGTGGTTAAGCACCAGTATCTACAATAAAGACTTATGTTCTCCTTGCACATATATGTGCAGTTAATCACAACATCTACGAACAGGGAAAACGAATCTGATTCCAGCTTTTACTTAACTTTGCAAGTACTTTAGAAAAAAGCCTACAGTGGATCATGTAACAGTAGGCTCTTGTTATGATCCGGTAAGTGTTGTTGCACATCTTTCCTCCGATGCATATATCCAGTCATGTGCCGTACAATCAGTTGACAAGCCTATTGCCTGGGAAGAGAGCAAGATCTTTGCTAGTGGATGGTGGGGTGCAGTGATCGTATAGTGTTTAGTACTTTGCGTTGTGGCCGCAGCAACCCCGGTTCGAATCCAGGTCACGGCAAGTCCTTTAAGCTTGCAGCAGGCTTTTCTTGCCTGTCTTTGGAATCATTTAAAGTAAAACAGGTGCATGTCTTGTTTTTCGGTAGTACTGCTTCAGCAAAGCGTTGTGCAACATGGCGTGAGGATGAGGCATGTGTCTGCTTGTCAGATTATTCTACCTTTCGTTCTCTGGATGCTTGAGAAAATTCTTACGGATGCAAACACTTAGGAAATTGTCCTGCATGAGGGCCTATTTCTAAACTCAAGAGTCTAACGACATAATTTTCCTTGTGCCTTTTTAACCTTGGAGTCCCATATGGTCTAGCGGTTAGGATTCCTGGTTTTCACCCAGGCGGCCCGGGTTCAACTCCCGGTATGGGAAGCTTCTTGCTGGCTGAGGAAAGCAGAGTGATGCCTTAACATTTTGCTGGGTTTCAATGGCGATCCTGTTGGAACTTCTAATAGTGCAGCTTGGGTGTTGGGATCTTGCTTTACTTCAGAGCTAAGAGGCCCATTTTGGTGTGACATAGACCTGAAATGTCCTCTTATCCACTTTGCCTGACAGTTTCTTGCCGGTGGGCCAGTGGCGCAATGGATAACGCGTCTGACTACGGATCAGAAGATTCTAGGTTCGACTCCTGGCTGGCTCGGCTCCTCTGCTTTTGTCGCTCCCCAACATTCGCTAAGATTACTTTGGTTCTTGCCATCCCCTGTGGTGCTGGCAGGTAACTAGCTGCATGCCTGAGCCTCGTTAGCGCAGTAGGTATCGCGTCAGTCTCATAATCTGAAGGTCGTGAGTTCGATCCTCACACGGGGCATTGATCATTTTTAAATAAGAAACATGCTCGTAATATCCTAAGAGACTCACCTTGTTTTGTTTGGAGCATGGTAAGTGAAGGAGTTTAAGCACCAGTATCTACAATAAAGACTTATGTTCTCCTTGCACATACATGTGCAGTTAATCACAACATCTACGAACAGGGAAAACGAATCTGATTCCAGCTTTTACTTAACTTTGCAAGTACTTTAGAAAAAAGCCTACAGTGGATCATGTAACAGTAGGCTCTTGTTATGATCCGGTAAGTGTTGTTGCACATCTTTCCTCCGATGCATATATCCAGTCATGTGCCGTACAATCAGTTGACAAGCCTATTGCCTGGGAAGAGAGCAAGATCTTTGCTAGTGGATGGTGGGGTGCCGTGATCGTATAGTGGTTAGTACTCTGCGTTGTGGCCGCAGCAACCCCGGTTCGAATCCGGGTCACGGCAAGTCCTTTAAGCTTGCAGCAGGCTTTTCTTGCCTGTCTTTGGAATCATTTAAAGTAAAACAGGTGCATGTCTTGTTTTTCGGTAGTACTGCTTCAGCAAAGCGTTGTGCAACATGGCGTGAGGATGAGGCATGTGTCTGCTTGTCGGATTATTCTACCTTTCTTGAGAAAGGTAGAGAAAATTCTTACGGATGCAAACACTTAGGAAATTGTCCTGTATGAGGGCCTATTTCCAAACTCAAGAGTCTAATGACATAATTTTCCTTGTGCCTTTTTAACCTTGGAGTCCCATATGGTCTAGCGGTTAGGATTCCTGGTTTTCACCCAGGCGGCCCGGGTTCAACTCCCGGTATGGGAAGATTCTTGCTGGCTGAGGAAAGCAGAGTGATGCCTTAACATTTTGCTGGGTTTCAATGGCGATCCTGAAAGAACTTCTAATAGTGCAGCTTGGGTGTTGGGATCTTGCTTTACTTCAGAGCTAAGAGGCCCATTTTGGTGTGACATAGGCCTGAAATGTCCTCTTATCCACTTTGCCTGACAGGTTCTTGCCGGTGGGCCAGTGGCGCAATGGATAACGCGTCTGACTACGGATCAGAAGATTCTAGGTTCGACTCCTGGCTGGCTCGGCTCCTCTGCTTTTGTCGCTCCCCAACATCCGCTAAGATTACTTTGGTTCTTGCCATCCCCTGTGATGCTGGCAGGTAACTAACTGCATGCCTGAGCCTCGTTAGCGCAATAGGTAGCGCGTCAGTCTCATAATCTGAAGGTCGTGAGTTCGATCCTCACACGGGGCATTGATCATTTTTAAATAAGAAACATGCTCGTAATATCCTAAGAGACTCACCTTGTTTTGTTTGGAGCATGGTAAGTGAAGGAGTTTAAGCACCAGTATCTACAATAAAGACTTATGTTCTCCTTGCACATACATGTGCAGTTAATCACAACATCTACGAACAGGGAAAACGAATCTGATTCCAGCTTTTACTTAACTTTGCAAGTACTTTAGAAAAAAGCCTACAGTGGATCATGTAACAGTAGGCTCTTGTTATGATCCGGTAAGTGTTGTTGCACATCTTTCCTCCGATGCATATATCCAGTCATGTGCCGTACAATCAGTTGACAAGCCTATTGCCTGGGAAGAGAGCAAGATCTTTGCTAGTGGATGGTGGGGTGCAGTGATCGTATAGTGTTTAGTACTTTGCGTTGTGGCCGCAGCAACCCCGGTTCGAATCCAGGTCACGGCAAGTCCTTTAAGCTTGCAGCAGGCTTTTCTTGCCTGTCTTTGGAATCATTTAAAGTAAAACAGGTGCATGTCTTGTTTTTCGGTAGTACTGCTTCAGCAAAGCGTTGTGCAACATGGCGTGAGGATGAGGCATGTGTCTGCTTGTCAGATTATTCTACCTTTCGTTCTCTGGATGCTTGAGAAAATTCTTACGGATGCAAACACTTAGGAAATTGTCCTGCATGAGGGCCTATTTCTAAACTCAAGAGTCTAACGACATAATTTTCCTTGTGCCTTTTTAACCTTGGAGTCCCATATGGTCTAGCGGTTAGGATTCCTGGTTTTCACCCAGGCGGCCCGGGTTCAACTCCCGGTATGGGAAGCTTCTTGCTGGCTGAGGAAAGCAGAGTGATGCCTTAACATTTTGCTGGGTTTCAATGGCGATCCTGTTGGAACTTCTAATAGTGCAGCTTGGGTGTTGGGATCTTGCTTTACTTCAGAGCTAAGAGGCCCATTTTGGTGTGACATAGACCTGAAATGTCCTCTTATCCACTTTGCCTGACAGTTTCTTGCCGGTGGGCCAGTGGCGCAATGGATAACGCGTCTGACTACGGATCAGAAGATTCTAGGTTCGACTCCTGGCTGGCTCGGCTCCTCTGCTTTTGTCGCTCCCCAACATTCGCTAAGATTACTTTGGTTCTTGCCATCCCCTGTGGTGCTGGCAGGTAACTAGCTGCATGCCTGAGCCTCGTTAGCGCAGTAGGTATCGCGTCAGTCTCATAATCTGAAGGTCGTGAGTTCGATCCTCACACGGGGCATTGATCATTTTTAAATAAGAAACATGCTCGTAATATCCTAAGAGACTCACCTTGTTTTGTTTGGAGCATGGTAAGTGAAGGAGTTTAAGCACCAGTATCTACAATAAAGACTTATGTTCTCCTTGCACATACATGTGCAGTTAATCACAACATCTACGAACAGGGAAAACGAATCTGATTCCAGCTTTTACTTAACTTTGCAAGTACTTTAGAAAAAAGCCTACAGTGGATCATGTAACAGTAGGCTCTTGTTATGATCCGGTAAGTGTTGTTGCACATCTTTCCTCCGATGCATATATCCAGTCATGTGCCGTACAATCAGTTGACAAGCCTATTGCCTGGGAAGAGAGCAAGATCTTTGCTAGTGGATGGTGGGGTGCCGTGATCGTATAGTGGTTAGTACTCTGCGTTGTGGCCGCAGCAACCCCGGTTCAAATCCGGGTCACGGCAAGTCCTTTAAGCTTGCAGCAGGCTTTTCTTGCCTGTCTTTGGAATCATTTAAAGTAAAACAGGTGCATGTCTTGTTTTTCGGTAGTACTGCTTCAGCAAAGCGTTGTGCAACATGGCGTGAGGATGAGGCATGTGTCTGCTTGTCGGATTATTCTACCTTTCTTGAGAAAGGTAGAGAAAATTCTTACGGATGCAAACACTTAGGAAATTGTCCTGTATGAGGGCCTATTTCCAAACTCAAGAGTCTAATGACATAATTTTCCTTGTGCCTTTTTAACCTTGGAGTCCCATATGGTCTAGCGGTTAGGATTCCTGGTTTTCACCCAGGCGGCCCGGGTTCAACTCCCGGTATGGGAAGATTCTTGCTGGCTGAGGAAAGCAGAGTGATGCCTTAACATTTTGCTGGGTTTCAATGGCGATCCTGAAAGAACTTCTAATAGTGCAGCTTGGGTGTTGGGATCTTGCTTTACTTCAGAGCTAAGAGGCCCATTTTGGTGTGACATAGGCCTGAAATGTCCTCTTATCCACTTTGCCTGACAGTTTCTTGCCGGTGGGCCAGTGGCGCAATGGATAACGCGTCTGACTACGGATCAGAAGATTCTAGGTTCGACTCCTGGCTGGCTCGGCTCCTCTGCTTTTGTCGCTCCCCAACATTCGCTAAGATTACTTTGGTTCTTGCCATCCCCTGTGGTGCTGGCAGGTAACTAGCTGTATGCCTGAGCCTCGTTAGCGCAGTAGGTAGCGCGTCAGTCTCATAATCTGAAGGTCGTGAGTTCGATCCTCACACGGGGCATTGATCAATTTTAAATGAGAAACATGCTCGTAATATCCTAAGAGACTCACCTTGTTTTGTTTGGAGCATGGTAAGTGAAGGTGGTTAAGCACCAGTATCTACAATAAAGACTTATGTTCTCCTTGCACATATATGTGCAGTTAATCACAACATCTACGAACAGGGAAAACGAATCTGATTCCAGCTTTTACTTAACTTTGCAAGTACTTTAGAAAAAAGCCTACAGTGGATCATGTAACAGTAGGCTCTTGTTATGATCCGGTAAGTGTTGTTGCACATCTTTCCTCCGATGCATATATCCAGTCATGTGCCGTACAATCAGTTGACAAGCCTATTGCCTGGGAAGAGAGCAAGATCTTTGCTAGTGGATGGTGGGGTGCAGTGATCGTATAGTGGTTAGTACTTTGCGTTGTGGCCGCAGCAACCCCGGTTCGAATCCGGGTCACGGCAAGTCCTTTAAGCTTGCAGCAGGCTTTTCTTGCCTGTCTTTGGAATCATTTAAAGTAAAACAGGTGCATGTCTTGTTTTTCGGTAGTACTGCTTCAGCAAAGCGTTGTGCAACATGGCGTGAGGATGAGGCATGTGTCTGCTTGTCAGATTATTCTAAATTTCATTTCTGGATGCTTGAGAAAATTCTTACGGATGCAAACACTTAGGAAATTGTCCTGCATGAGGGCCTATTTCTAAACTCAAGAGTCTAATGACATAATTTTCCTTGTGCCTTTTTAACCTTGGAGTCCCATATGGTCTAGCAGTTAGGATTCCTGGTTTTCACCCAGGCGGCCCGGGTTCAACTCCCGGTATGGGAAGCTTCTTGCTGGCTGAGGAAAGCAGAGTGATGCCATAACATTTTGCTGGGTTTCAATGGCGATCCTGAAAGAACTTCTAATAGTGCAGCTTGGGTGTTGGGATCTTGCTTTACTTCAGAGCTAAGAGGCCCATTTTGGTGTGACATAGGCCTGAAATGTCCTCTTATCCACTTTGCCTGACAGTTTCTTGCCGGTGGGCCAGTGGCGCAATGGATAACGCGTCTGACTACGGATCAGAAGATTCTAGGTTCGACTCCTGGCTGGCTCGGCTCCTCTGCTTTTGTCGCTCCCCAACATCCGCTAAGATTACTTTGGTTCTTGCCATCCCCTGTGATGCTGGCAGGTAACTAGCTGCGTGCCTGAGCCTCGTTAGCGCAGTAGGTAGCGCGTCAGTCTCATAATCTGAAGGTCCTGAGTTCGATCCTCACACGGGGCATTGATCATTTTTAAATAAGAAACATGCTCGTAATATCCTAAGAGACTCACCTTGTTTTGTTTGGAGCATGGTAAGTGAAGGAGTTTAAGCACCAGTATCTACAATAAAGACTTATGTTCTCCTTGCACATACATGTGCAGTTAATCACAACATCTACGAACAGGGAAAACGAATCTGATTCCAGCTTTTACTTAACTTTGCAAGTACTTTAGAAAAAAGCCTACAGTGGATCATGTAACAGTAGGCTCTTGTTATGATCCGGTAAGTGTTGTTGCACATCTTTCCTCCGATGCATATATCCAGTCATGTGCCGTACAATCAGTTGACAAGCCTATTGCCTGGGAAGAGAGCAAGATCTTTGCTAGTGGATGGTGGGGAGCCGTGATCGTATAGTGGTTAGTACTCTGCGTTGTGGCCGCAGCAACCCCGGTTCGAATCCGGGTCACGGCAAGTCCTTTAAGCTTGCAGCAGGCTTTTCTTGCCTGTCTTTGGAATCATTTAAAGTAAAACAGGTGCATGTCTTGTTTTTCGGTAGTACTGCTTCAGCAAAGCGTTGTGCAACATGGCGTGAGGATGAGGCATGTGTCTGCTTGTCAGATTATTCTACCTTTCGTTTCTGGATGCTTGAGAAAATTCTTACGGATGCAAACACTTAGGAAATTGTCCTGCATGAGGGCCTATTTCTAAACTCAAGAGTCTAATGACATAATTTTCCTTGTGCCTTTTTAACCTTGGAGTCCCATATGATCTAGCGGTTAGGATTCCTGGTTTTCACCCAGGCGGCCCGGGTTCAACTCCCGGTATGGGAAGCTTCTTGCTGGCTGAGGAAAGCAGAGTGATGCCATAACATTTTGCTGGGTTTCAATGGCGATCCTGTTGGAACTTCTAATAGTGCAGCTTGGGTGTTGGGATCTTGCTTTACTTCAGAGCTAAGAGGCCCATTTTGGTGTGACATAGACCTGAAATGTCCTCTTATCCACTTTGCCTGACAGTTTCTTGCCGGTGGGCCAGTGGCGCAATGGATAACGCGTCTGACTACGGATCAGAAGATTCTAGGTTCGACTCCTGGCTGGCTCGGCTCCTCTGCTTTTGTCGCTCCCCAACATCCGCTAAGATTACTTTGGTTCTTGCCATCCCCTGTGATGCTGGCAGGTAACTAGCTGCATGCCTGAGCCTCGTTAGCGCAGTAGGTAGCGCGTCAGTCTCATAATCTGAAGGTCGTGAGTTCGATCCTCACACGGGGCATTGATCATTTTTAAAAAAGAAACATGCTCGTAATATCCTAAGAGACTCACCTTGTTTTGTTTGGAGCATGGTAAGTGAAGGAGTTTAAGCACCAGTATCTACAATAAAGACTTATGTTCTCCTTGCACATACATGTGCAGTTAATCACAACATCTACGAACAGGGAAAACGAATCTGATTCCAGCTTTTACTTAACTTTGCAAGTACTTTAGAAAAAAGCCTACAGTGGATCATGTAACAGTAGGCTCTTGTTATGATCCGGTAAGTGTTGTTGCACATCTTTCCTCCGATGCATATATCCAGTCATGTGCCGTACAATCAGTTGACAAGCCTATTGCCTGGGAAGAGAGCAAGATCTTTGCTAGTGGATGGTGGGGTGCCGTGATCGTATAGTGGTTAGTACTCTGCGTTGTGGCCGCAGCAACCCCGGTTCGAATCCGGGTCACGGCAAGTCCTTTAAGCTTGCAGCAGGCTTTTCTTGCCTGTCTTTGGAATCATTTAAAGTAAAACAGGTGCATGTCTTGTTTTTCGGTAGTACTGCTTCAGCAAAGCGTTGTGCAACATGGCGTGAGGATGAGGCATGTGTCTGCTTGTCAGATTATTCTAAATTTCGTTTCTGGATGCTTGAGAAAATTCTTACGGATGCAAACACTTAGGAAATTGTCCTGCATGAGGGCCTATTTCTAAACTCAAGAGTCTAATGACATAATTTTCCTTGTGCCTTTTTAACCTTGGAGTCCCATATGGTCTAGCGGTTAGGATTCCTGGTTTTCACCCAGGCGGCCCGGGTTCAACTCCCGGTATGGGAACCTTCTTGCTGGCTGAGGAAAGCAGAGTGATGCCTTAACATTTTGCTGGGTTTCAATGGCGATCCTGTTGGAACTTCTAATAGTGCAGCTTGGGTGTTGGGATCTTGCTTTACTTCAGAGCTAAGAAGCCCATTTTGGTGTGACATAGACCTGAAATGTCCTCTTATCCACTTTGCCTGACAGTTTCTTGCCGGTGGGCCAGTGGCGCAATGGATAACGCGTCTGACTACGGATCAGAAGATTCTAGGTTCGACTCCTGGCTGGCTCGGCTCCTCTGCTTTTGTCGCTCCCCAACATCCGCTAAGATTACTTTGGTTCTTGCCATCCCCTGTGATGCTGGCAGGTAACTAGCTGCATGCCTGAGCCTCGTTAGCGCAGTAGGTAGCGCGTCAGTCTCATAATCTGAAGGTCGTGAGTTCGATCCTCACACGGGGCATTGATCATTTTTAAAAAAGAAACATGCTCGTAATATCCTAAGAGACTCACCTTGTTTTGTTTGGAGCATGGTAAGTGAAGGAGTTTAAGCACCAGTATCTACAATAAAGACTTATGTTCTCCTTGCACATACATGTGCAGTTAATCACAACATCTACGAACAGGGAAAACGAATCTGATTCCAGCTTTTACTTAACTTTGCAAGTACTTTAGAAAAAAGCCTACAGTGGATCATGTAACAGTAGGCTCTTGTTATGATCCGGTAAGTGTTGTTGCACATCTTTCCTCCGATGCATATATCCAGTCATGTGCCGTACAATCAGTTGACAAGCCTATTGCCTGGGAAGAGAGCAAGATCTTTGCTAGTGGATGGTGGGGTGCCGTGATCGTATAGTGGTTAGTACTCTGCGTTGTGGCCGCAGCAACCCCGGTTCGAATCCGGGTCACGGCAAGTCCTTTAAGCTTGCAGCAGGCTTTTCTTGCCTGTCTTTGGAATCATTTAAAGTAAAACAGGTGCATGTCTTGTTTTTCGGTAGTACTGCTTCAGCAAAGCGTTGTGCAACATGGCGTGAGGATGAGGCATGTGTCTGCTTGTCAGATTATTCTAAATTTCGTTTCTGGATGCTTGAGAAAATTCTTACGGATGCAAACACTTAGGAAATTGTCCTGCATGAGGGCCTATTTCTGAACTCAAGAGTCTAATGACATAATTTTCCTTGTGCCTTTTTAACCTTGGAGTCCCATATGGTCTAGCGGTTAGGATTCCTGGTTTTCACCCAGGCGGCCTGGGTTCAACTCCCGGTATGGGAAGCTTCTTGCTGGCTGAGGAAAGCAGAGTGCTGCCTTAACATTTTGCTGGGTTTCAATGGCGATCCTGTTGGAACTTCTAATAGTGCAGCTTGGGTGTTGGGATCTTGCTTTACTTCAGAGCTAAGAGGCCCATTTTGGTGTGACATAGACCTGAAATGTCCTCTTATCCACTTTGCCTGACAATTTCTTGCCGGTGGGCCAGTGGCGCAATGGATAACGCGTCTGACTACGGATCAGAAGATTCTAGGTTCGACTCCTGGCTGGCTCGGCTCCTCTGCTTTTGTCGCTCCCCAACATTCGCTAAGATTACTTTGGTTCTTGCCATCCCCTGTGGTGCTGGCAGGTAACTAGCTGCATGCCTGAGTCTAGTTAGCGCAGTAGGTAGCGCATCAGTCTCATAATCTGAAGGTTGTGAGTTCGATCCTCACACGGGGCATTGATCATTTTTAAATGAGAAACATGCTCGTAATATCCTAAGAGACTCACCTTGTTTTGTGAGGAGCATGGTAAGTGAAGGTGGTTAAGCACCAGTATCTACAATAAAGACTTATGTTCTCCTTGCACATACATGTGCAGTTAATCACAACATCTACGAACAGGGAAAACGAATCTGATTCCAGCTTTTACTTAACTTTGCAAGTACTTTAGAAAAAAGCCTACAGTGGATCATGTAACAGTAGGCTCTTGTTATGATCCGGTAAGTGTTGTTGCACATCTTTCCTCCGATGCATATATCCAGTCATGTGCCGTACAATCAGTTGACAAGCCTATTGCCTGGGAAGAGAGCAAGATCTTTGCTAGTGGATGGTGGGGTGCCGTGATCGTATAGTGGTTAGTACTCTGCGTTGTGGCCACAGCAACCCCGGTTCGAATCCGGGTCACGGCAAGTCCTTTAAGCTTGCAGCAGGCTTTTCTTGCCTGTCTTTGGAATCATTTAAAGTGAAACAGGTGCATGTCTTGTTTTTCGGTAGTACTGCTTCAGCAAAGCGTTGTGCAACATGGCGTGAGGATGAGGCATGTGTCTGCTTGTCAGATTATTCTACCTTTCGTTTCTGGATGCTTGAGAAAATTCTTACGGATGCAAACACTTAGGAAATTGTCCTGTATGAGGGCCTATTTCCAAACTCAAGAGTCTAATGACATAATTTTCCTTGTGCCTTTTTAACCTTGGAGTCCCATATGGTCTAGCGGTTAGGATTCCTGGTTTTCACCCAGGCGGCCCGGGTTCAACTCCCGGTATGGGAAGCTTCTTGCTGGCTGAGTAAAGCAGAGTGATGCCTTAACATTTTGCTGGGTTTCAATGGCGATCCTGAAAGAACTTCTAATAGTGCAGCTTGGGTGTTGGGATCTTGCTTTACTTCAGAGCTAAGAGGCCCATTTTGGTGTGACATAGGTCTGAAATGTCCTCTTATCCACTTTGCCTGACAATTTCTTGCCGGTGGGCCAGTGGCGCAATGGATAACGCGTCTGACTACGGATCAGAAGATTCTAGGTTCGACTCCTGGCTGGCTCGGCTCCTCTGCTTTTGTCGCTCCCCAACATTCGCTAAGATTACTTTGGTTCTTGCCATCCCCTGTGGTGCTGGCAGGTAACTAGCTGCATGCCTGAGTCTAGTTAGCGCAGTAGGTAGCGCATCAGTCTCATAATCTGAAGGTTGTGAGTTCGATCCTCACACGGGGCATTGATCATTTTTAAATGAGAAACATGCTCGTAATATCCTAAGAGACTCACCTTGTTTTGTTTGGAGCATGGTAAGTGAAGGAGTTTAAGCACCAGTATCTACAATAAAGACTTATGTTCTCCTTGCACATACATGTGCAGTTAATCACAACATCTACGAACAGGGAAAACGAATCTGATTCCAGCTTTTACTTAACTTTGCAAGTACTTTAGAAAAAAGCCTACAGTGGATCATGTAACAGTAGGCTCTTGTTATGATCCGGTAAGTGTTGTTGCACATCTTTCCTCCGATGCATATATCCAGTCATGTGCCGTACAATCAGTTGACAAGCCTATTGCCTGGGAAGAGAGCAAGATCTTTGCTAGTGGATGGTGGGGTGCCGTGATCGTATAGTGGTTAGTACTCTGCGTTGTGGCCGCAGCAACCCCGGTTCGAATCCGGGTCACGGCAAGTCCTTTAAGCTTGCAGCAGGCTTTTCTTGCCTGTCTTTGGAATCATTTAAAGTAAAACAGGTGCATGTCTTGTTTTTCGGTAGTACTGCTTCAGCAAAGCGTTGTGCAACATGGCGTGAGGATGAGGCATGTGTCTGCTTGTCAGATTATTCTACCTTTCGTTTCTGGATGCTTGAGAAAATTCTTACGGATGCAAACACTTAGGAAATTGTCCTGTATGAGGGCCTATTTCCAAACTCAAGAGTATAATGACATAATTTTCCTTGTGCCTTTTTAACCTTGGAGTCCCATATGGTCTAGCGGTTAGGATTCCTGGTTATCACCCAGGCGGCCAGGGTTCAACTCCCGGTATGGGAAGCTTCTTGCTGGCTGAGGAAAGCAGAGTGATGCCTTAACATTTTGCTGGGTTTCAATGGCGATCCTGAAAGAACTTCTAATAGTGCAGCTTGGGTGTTGGGATCTTGCTTTACTTCAGAGCTAAGAGGCCCATTTTGGTGTGACATAGGTCTGAAATGTCCTCTTATCCACTTTGCCTGACAGTTTCTTGCCGGTGGGCCAGTGGCGCAATGGATAACGCGTCTGACTACGGATCAGAAGATTCTAGGTTCGACTCCTGGCTGGCTCGGCTCCTCTGCTTTTGTCGCTCCCCAACATCCGCTAAGATTACTTTGGTTCTTGCCATCCCCTGTGATGCTGGCAGGTAACTAGCTGCATGCCTGAGCCTCGTTAGCGCAGTAGGTAGCGCGTCAGTCTCATAATCTGAAGGTCGTGAGTTCGATCCTCACACGGGGCATTGATCAATTTTAAATGAGAAACATGCTCGTAATATCCTAAGAGACTCACCTTGTTTTGTTTGGAGCATTGAAAGTGAAGGTGGTTAAGCACCAGTATCTACAATAAAGACTTATGTTCTCCTTGCACATACATGTGCAGTTAATCACAACATCTACGAACAGGGAAAACGAATCTGATTCCAGCTTTTACTTAACTTTGCAAGTACTTTAGAAAAAAGCCTACAGTGGATCATGTAACAGTAGGCTCTTGTTATGATCCGGTAAGTGTTGTTGCACATCTTTCCTCCGATGCATATATCCAGTCATGTGCCATACAATCAGTTGACAAGCCTATTGCCTGGGAAGAGAGCAAGATCTTTACTAGTGGATGGTGGGGTGCCGTGATCGTATAGTGGTTAGTACTCTGCGTTGTGGCCGCAGCAGCCCCGGTTCGAATCCGGGTCACGGCAAGTCCTTTAAGCTTGCAGTAGGCTTTTCTTGCGTGTCTTTGGAATCATTTAAAGTAAAACAGGTGCATGTCTTGTTTTTCGGTAGTACTGCTTCAGCAAAGCGTTGTGCAACATGGCGTGAGGATGAGGCATGTGTCTGCTTGTCGGATTATTCTACCTTTCGTTTCTGGATGCTTGAGAAAATTCTTACGGATGCAAACACTTAGGAAATTGTCCTGTATGAGGGCCTATTTCCAAACTCAAGAGTCTAATGACATAATTTTCCTTGTGCCTTTTTAACCTTGGAGTCCCATATGGTCTAGCGGTTAGGATTCCTGGTTTTCACCCAGGCGGCCCGGGTTCAACTCCCGGTATGGGAAGCTTCTTGCTGGCTGAGGAAAGCAGAGTGATGCCTTAACATTTTGCTGGGTTTCAATGGCGATCCTGAAAGAACTTCTAATAGTGCAGCTTGGGTGTTGGGATCTTGCTTTACTTCAGAGCTAAGAGGCCCATTTTGGTGTGACATAGGCCTGAAATGTCCTCTTATCCACTTTGCCTGACAGGTTCTTGCCGGTGGGCCAGTGGCGCAATGGATAACGCGTCTGACTACGGATCAGAAGATTCTAGGTTCGACTCCTGGCTGGCTCGGCTCCTCTGCTTTTGTCGCTCCCCAACATCCGCTAAGATTACTTTGGTTCTTGCCATCCCCTGTGATGCTGGCAGGTAACTAGCTGCATGCCTGAGCCTCGTTAGCGCAGTAGGTAGCGCGTCAGTCTCATAATCTGAAGGTCGTGAGTTCGATCCTCACACGGGGCATTGATCATTTTTAAATAAGAAACATGCTCGTAATATCCTAAGAGACTCACCTTGTTTTGTTTGGAGCATGGTAAGTGAAGGAGTTTAAGCACCAGTATCTACAATAAAGACTTATGTTCTCCTTGCACATACATGTGCAGTTAATCACAACATCTACGAACAGGGAAAACGAATCTGATTCCAGCTTTTATTTAACTTTGCAAGTACTTTAGAAAAAAGCCTACAGTGGATCATGTAACAGTAGGCTCTTGTTATGATCCGGTAAGTGTTGTTGCACATCTTTCCTCCGATGCATATATCCAGTCATGTGCCGTACAATCAGTTGACAAGCCTATTGCCTGGGAAGAGAGCAAGATCTTTGCTAGTGGATGGTGGGGTGCCGTGATCGTATAGTGGTTAGTACTCTGCGTTGTGGCCGCAGCAACCCCGGTTCGAATCCGGGTCACGGCAAGTCCTTTAAGCTTGCAGCAGGCTTTTCTTGCCTGTCTTTGGAATCATTAAAAGTAAAACAGGTGCATGTCTTGTTTTTCGGTAGTACTGCTTCAGCAAAGCGTTGTGCAACATGGCGTGAGGATGAGGCATGTGTCTGCTTGTCAGATTATTCTACCTTTCGTTTCTGGATGCTTGAGAAAATTCTTACGGATGCAAACACTTAGGAAATTGTCCTGTATGAGGGCCTATTTCCAAACTCAAGAGTATAATGACATAATTTTCCTTGTGCCTTTTTAACCTTGGAGTCCCATATGGTCTAGCGGTTAGGATTCCTGGTTTTCACGCAGGCGGCCGGGGTTCAACTCCTGGTATGGGAAGCTTCTTGCTGGCTGAGGAAAGCAGAGTGATGCCTTAACATTTTGCTGGGTTTCAATGGCGATCCTGAAAGAACTTCTAATAGTGCAGCTTGGGTGTTGGGATCTTGCTTTACTTCAGAGCTAAGAGGCCCATTTTGGTGTGACATAGACCTGAAATGTCCTCTTATCCACTTTGCCTGACAGTTTCTTGCCGGTGGGCCAGTGGCGCAATGGATAACGCGTCTGACTACGGATCAGAAGATTCTAGGTTCGACTCCTGGCTGGCTCGGCTTCTCTGCTTTTGTCGCTCCCCAACATCCGCTAAGATTACTTTGGTTCTTGCCATCCCCTGTGATGCTGGCAGGTAACTAGCTGCATGCCTGAGCCTCGTTAGCGCAGTAGGTAGCGCGTCAGTCTCATAATCTGAAGGTCGTGAGTTCGATCCTCACACGGGGCATTGATCATTTTTAAATAAGAAACATGCTCGTAATATCCTAAGAGACTCACCTTGTTTTGTTTGGAGCATGGTAAGTGAAGGAGTTTAAGCACCAGTATCTACAATAAAGACTTATGTTCTCCTTGCACATACATGTGCAGTTAATCACAACATCTACGAACAGGGAAAACGAATCTGATTCCAGCTTTTACTTAACTTTGCAAGTACTTTAGAAAAAAGCCTACAGTGGATCATGTAACAGTAGGCTCTTGTTATGATCCGGTAAGTGTTGTTGCACATCTTTCCTCCGATGCATATATCCAGTCATGTGCCGTACAATCAGTTGACAAGCCTATTGCCTGGGAAGAGAGCAAGATCTTTGCTAGTGGATGGTGGGGTGCCGTGATCGTATAGTGGTTAGTACTCTGCGTTGTGGCCGCAGCAACCCCGGTTCGAATCCGGGTCCCGGCAAGTCCTTTAAGCTTGCAGCAGGCTTTTCTTGCCTGTCTTTGGAATCATTTAAAGTAAAACAGGTGCATGTCTTGTTTTTCGGTAGTACTGCTTCAGCAAAGCGTTGTGCAACATGGCGTGAGGATGAGGCATGTGTCTGCTTGTCAGATTATTCTAAATTTCGTTTCTGGATGCTTGAGAAAATTCTTACGGATGCAAACACTTAGGAAATTGTCCTGCATGAGGGCCTATTTCTAAACTCAAGAGTCTAATGACATAATTTTCCTTGTGCCTTTTTAACCTTGGAGTCCCATATGGTCTAGCGGTTAGGATTCCTGGTTTTCACCCAGGCGGCCCGGGTTCAACTCCCGGTATGGGAAGCTCTTTGCTGGCTGAGGAAAGCAGAGTGCTGCCTTAACATTTTGCTGGGTTTCAATGGCGATCCTGTTGGAACTTCTAATAGTGCAGCTTGGGTGTTGGGATCTTGCTTTACTTCAGAGCTAAGAGGCCCATTTTGGTGTGACATAGACCTGAAATGTCCTCTTATCCACTTTGCCTGACAATTTCTTGCCGGTGGGCCAGTGGCGCAATGGATGACGCGTCTGACTACGGATCAGAAGATTCTAGGTTCGACTCCTGGCTGGCTCGGCTCCTCTGCTTTTGTCGCTCCCCAACATTCGCTAAGATTACTTTGGTTCTTGCCATCCCCTGTGGTGCTGGCAGGTAACTAGCTGCATGCCTGAGCCTCGTTAGCGCAGTAGGTAGCGCGTCAGTCTCATAATCTGAAGGTCGTGAGTTCGATCCTCACACGGGGCATTGATCATTTTTAAATAAGAAACATGCTCGTAATATCCTAAGAGACTCACCTTGTTTTGTTTGGAGCATGGTAAGTGAAGGAGTTTAAGCACCAGTATCTACAATAAAGACTTTCTTTCTCCTTGCACATAC